>NC_143524.1:23199620-23423370 GCF_031878675.1 Megascapheus bottae
TATGGACCCTAAAGGGACATCAAAATTAATTGCTAAAGCATGTAATTGTTGATATAATAATAAATTAGTGAAAATAAAATTTTATTATTATGAGCATTGATTTAATGATTGCTTGAGGTTATAACCAAAGCACATAGGAAAAGAAATGAAATAAATATGTATCACTTGAATAATGTGGAACATAGGAAACAGATTTTCCACAGAGAACCTTTCTGCCTATACAGCAAGTCCATTATACTCCATTGATTTTTTTGTTGGAGTAGGCTGACATTAAAACTTTGTAGTTCATAGTCAAGATAAATATTCCCTCCCTCAAGATTTGTCCATCAAGTTGCCTAGTATTTTCTGTTAATGGAGAACAGGAAATCCCTTCCTGACCTTGCAAATGATCATTTTCTTTCTTGAAGCATGAGATTTGATTGCCCTTGCAATCTTGGCTCACACTTACTTGCCTGTATTGTGAAGAGCAGTTCCTTTCTCAGTCAGAGTGATTGACTCCATGACCTTCTGCAGAAATGAATTCCAAACACCGACCAGGCATTGGAAAATGGAGATGGGTGTTCTTTGATGCTAGATAGTACAAGTATTGAGCTAGGAACATCCTCCTCTGTTTTCTCTATAAATGTAAATCTATCTAGGTCAGAGAATATATATCCACATAGTTTCAGGAAGCATTTGCCCTATGAAATTGTACTTAAAAATCTAGAGTGGATACGAATATACTTGTTTTGTCCCTATGTGCATTGTGGGAAATGAGGAATATTTTCCAGTATGCTTGGCTGGAGAAATCAGCCATTTTGGGAATTTGTTTTATTAATAGTCCTAGAGAGGAAAAGAGAGAGAGAGAGTGGGGCGGGAAGAGGTATTATTGTTATTGATACCATCGATTTGGAGAGACAGCACACATAAAATACTCACAAAACCAACTGTTTTTGAGCAGTATTTATAATGAAAATTTTCACTATTTTTCCAATTAAATATATGAATTTGAAAATCTATACCTTATCCTTTCAAAAAGCTTTATTAAAATGTTAAAAATGAGCTGGATGTAGTGACTCACACCTCTAATCCTAGCTACTGGCAGGGCTAGTAGTAGTAGGACCAAGGTCTGAGAGTGACAACCCAGCTGGGAAACCTGACAACCTAACTGAAAAACAGCAAAGGATTACAGCATGGCCTGTAAGGTGGAGTAAAAAAGCACAAGGTTCTTCCACCAAAAAAAAAAAAAAATGAGTGGGTTTTTTTTTCAGTGAAACTCTGGGTTAAAATTGGGTGTGAGGTCAGAGGGAAATATGGGCTAAAAGATATAAAATAAGGGAATAAGTTCAAGAGATATATGGTACAGAATGGCAGCTCTTGTTAGTACAATGTACTAAAAGTACATAGTACAGTGCGATGTACTGTATACATAAAAACCGCTGAGAATAAGTGTTAAGTATTTTCACCACAAAAAGTCATGCATTGGTTCATAACTAAATTTAGGCATGCTGCAATCTGTATATATCTTAAGCCTCTTATTTTATATCATAAATATAATTTTGCCAGTTAAGAAGTATTTCGTTAAAATATATCTACTTTTTATTGTGGTAACGAATTACAATATACAAATGTGATGAGGAGGGAATCAGGGAAGAAGTGCATTGTAGGGAGAGTAACAGTGGTATCTATGAGTGGGTGTGTATGCATGTGTGTAACTGCTAGAATGTGGGTTCTCTACTTTAAATCCTTACATCTGCCCCCATCCTCAGCAGAATTTAGAGCTATGATTCAGTATAGTAGAAAATCCCAGAAGATTTTTTGGGGATGGAGGACATGCAGAATAAATCTTCAAGTTCATGCATTCTGGGTGTAGGGCTTTCAGTGCCCTTGAGAGTTCTTATGATGTGATCTTAGGAAGAGTGGAGCTGAGGCATATGATGAGGCAACAGCCACATAATGATGAGATAATGAGCGTGAGTTCTTATCCTGTACATAGTGGGGAGTAAACAGATTTGGGTGGACAGTGCTATTTTTCATCTTAAATTAGAGCTTAGAAACTTCCTAAAAGTCAGGTGCAGTTCTATCTGATCATGACGTGAATATGTTTGATCTGATACTGAAAGAATAGCCAGATTTCAGGGTGTGTAATACCACCATGCACTGATGGACTGTAACAGTTGATCCATGGCTGATAAAATGATGGGCCTAGACCACTTTTTCTTGTTGATTTCATAGACAGATTTTTTTGTTGTACTAAAAAATCCATTTTTAAAATGAGTCAGCTAGATTCAGCATAAACAACCACACATTGTGTGGCCAGTATCTAGACCATCATAAACAGGAGACATTGAAACAAACATGCTTTTCTCTGTCAGTCTCCTCAACTTTATTGTAACTTATTCTTTACTGATGTGCATCTTTAAAAATGTCTTAGCATATCTTATTATTGCATGTAGAAACAGGTCATATTATTTATTGTTGTGATTTCAGATTTTGAAGGGGAACTGGTATCCACTGGATCCAGTTACTCTCCAAATCCTTATTGCCTACAGCTACAACTTTTTCTACTTGAGCATAAAGATTTTTACTTAAAGATTTCAGATGCAATTAAAGACCATTTGCATGTATGTATGTATTTGTATGTATTAGTTTTGACCAATGATCAATCTCAAAGCCTGCTCTTGTGCGACTTCAAACTCCCACATCTGATTCCAAAGACAGGAAAGCTGGCTAATAAATATTAAGGTGGAATGAATAAGCATATACTTTATATCTTATGAATGAGGATATATTTAGAACTTTAAAAATTCAAATTAATTTTATAAGGTAGTAGAAAGGTAAAAAACATTTGCTTGTATCATCTCATGATGATTAAATATTGTATCTATAATATAATCTGTAAGGGTGAATGCCAAAATAATATTTAGGTTTGGAATAGTTGTATATAGAGAGGCATATGGTAAGTAGTATCTGAATAAGAGAAATAATAATAAGGGGGATTATTATTTAACTTATATTAACAATCAATATTCATAATATTATTAGAGAAATTAATTTAGTTTTATTTAAAATTAACAAGTAATTGTTTGTATCAATAGAGCATAATGTGTTAATATATATACATTATTGTAAGATTAAATCAAATTAATATATTCATTACCTTACATACCTGTGGTGTATATATTTATATTTTACTCCTAGAAATTTTGAAATATGTAACCTTGTCATTAGTTAATATTGTTAACAACACTAATTCCTATCGTGAATTTGAAACTTTGTATGCTTTGGATAATATATATGTTAATGTATATTGTTCAGGCATTTAAAAGGATATTTAACATTGATAGCATTGCTATTAAAAAACCCCTCCAAATTATTAAATGATGATACAATATGGTACCATTTGTTCTCATTTAAACTCAAGTATTTTATATATGCTTGCTTCTGCATATTTGCATAGAAAGGCCTTAATTACTGATTATAAAAGCATTAATAATATCTTATTACTCAGTCATTTTTGCATTAATTGTATTGCACTAAATTAATAGATATTTTCAGAATAAGAAAATTATGACATTGAGTTCTTTTATAACCTTAGACACAAAATAGAGATTAGATAAATAATTTGAATGTTTCAGAAATAATTCCTGACAATAGCTATTCAGCCAATTTCTTTGGTTATAACATTAAAAACTAAAAGCCGGTGACTTATTAATTTCATAAAAAGCAATTCATATTAATAAAATTGTAATTTTTTTACTGTAGCCTTACATAACATTATGTTTCAAATATGAAGGAAAAATGTATAACTTATCTGTGCTGAGCTACCTAGTTCCTCTCTTTATCGTATTTCCTGATACATCTGAAGTATAATTAAAATTATGGGCAGTTGAGTCAGAAATGCCTGGATTTTGGTAATATACAGAATAAAGTGATATCTGACTTTCATATTCTTTTTTTTTTTTTTTGGTAGGTCATGGGGCTTGAACTCAGCCTGGGCGCTGTCCCTGAGCTCTTCAGCTCAAGGCTACCACCCTCCCCCTGGGCCTGGGTGTTGTTCCTGAGCTCTTTAGCTCATGGCTACTGCCCTACCCTTGAGCCAAGCCCCCATTTCCCATTTTCTTGAAGTCAATTGGAGATAAGAGTCTCAGGTCCTTTTGTACCGGGGTTGGCTTTGAGCCTTGATCCTCAGATCTCAGCCTCCTGAGTAGTTAGGATTACAGTCATGAGCCACCACGCCCAGCCTGACTTTCATATTCTTAAAGACACTGGGGGAAGGGGCCTCTGGCCTCAAGCTGACACGTAGAATATATGCACTGAAGTAGCAGGTACTGGTCAGTGTGGGGTATCACATGTTCCATTGGTTGCTCGACGCTCTACTCATCCTCATTATAGGCTGAGCCTTTCCTTTGGTTCAGATACTTTCATTGGTGGTATTTCTTCGATGATCTGATTTATACAAGACTTCCTCTGATATTACAGACACCCTCCAAGGTCTGAATTAAGTCACCCATTTGACCATACCTGGAGTGATATTTCCTTTATTCTACAGTCACTTTTCCTTACCATGCCAGTAAACAAATTTCTCAGCTTAACTCGCAACTACTTCCACAACCTAAGACCCATGGGAACCAAAGGTGAGTCTGGAATGCCGAACCTCAGGCCTTCATTTGCCTGCCTATCATTGCCAGCCTGTCAGTGGTGTACTTCCTAGGTCATTATTCGACAACTTCCTCCCTCCAGGCCTGAGGTGGAAGGGTGGAGCAGAGGATTTCTCTCTTTAAGGTCTTATTTCTATATCTTAATAACTTGTCTGTCTTTCTAAACAGGTTATTAGGATTTAGTCTGTCTCCTTATTTTGAGATTTCATCCTATACTTTTCCTAGGACAAATGAAAATTGTCTTTTATTTTATTTTTACATTCTATCTTCTTTATTCCTCACTCCAGAAAAGGCTTATCAACAGTTCATGAGTCCTTACTCTTAACAGGGAGAAATTTATAAACTTAGTCTTCTGAATTTAGCTTTGAATATGGTAATTGGGAAAAATGAAGGGTGTTCTTTAGAATCAAATTCTCTCTTAAGGCAACAGCCTTGTATGTCACAGTTATAGCTTATCCTGTTTTACAGTTCGATTGTTCACATGGGAAAACACATTCTTGTCACAAATCTTGATGTGAGAAGTAGTTTGGAGTAGTATACTTGGTAAAGCCTAAAAGGAAAGCACGTTGGTAAATTTTAACTCCTTTTTTATATTACTTATTGTCATACATAAAAGTCTTCTTTAAATTTGTAACTCTGTGGAGATTAGTTTTGGGGTGATTCAATTTTTTGAGCTGTTGATATATTTTAGATATGAGGCCTTTATCCGTTGTATGGTTAGTGAAGATCTTCTCCCACTCTGTAGACTTCCTAATTAATTTACTAGCTATGTCTTTTGCCATACAAAAGCTCTGCAGTTTAATGCAGTCCCACTTATCCAGCCTTTCTCTGATTTGCTGTGTTTCTTGGTCCTTATTAAGAAAGTTTCAACCTGTGCCAAGGAGGTCTAGTATATCTCCTATTCCTTCTTGTAAAGTTATCAGTGTGTCGGCTTTTACCTCGAGGTCTTTGGTCCATTTGGAGTTAATTCTAGTGCAGGGTGACAAAGAAGGATCCAACTTCAGTTTTCTGCAGGTGCTTATCCAGTTCTGCCAGCACTACTTGTTGAAGAGGCTGTCTTTCTTCCATTCTATTTTTTTGGTTCCCTTGTCAAAAGATTAGGTGGCCATAGGTCTGTGGTTTAATATCTGAGTCCTCAGTTCTATTCCATTGGTCTTCAGGCCTGTTCTTGTGCCAGTACCAGGCTGTTTTGATTATTATAGCTCTGTAATAGAGTCTAAAGCTTGGTATTGAAATTCCTCCTGTGCTGTTCTTTCTGCTAAGAAGTGTTTGTGCTACATGGGGTCTTTTATTATTCCATATGAAATTTTGGATTGCCTCTTCTATTTCTTTAAAGAATAACATTGGGTTATTGATGGGTATTGCGTTGAATTTGTAGATAGCCCTTGGCAAGATTGTCATTTTCACGATGTTGATTCTTCCAATCCAGGAGCATGGGAAGTTTTTCCATTTCCTTAGTTCTGCTTTAATTTCCTTTTTCAGGGTTTTAAAGTTTTCATCAAAAAGGTCCTTTACATTCTTAGTTAAGGTAATTCCTAGGTACTTTATTTTCTTTGAAGCTATTGTAAAAAGAGTTGCTTTCCTGATTGTTGCCTCATTCCTCTCACTGTTGGCGTAGAGGAAGGCGGTTGATTTTTGAGGGTTAATTTTATACCCTGCTACCTTTCCAAAGTTTTGAATCAGCTCAAGGAGCTTGGGAGTGGAGTCTACAGGATTCTTTAAATACAGAATCATGTCATCTGCAAAAAGGGAAAGTTTTACTTCCTCTCTCCCTATTTGGATCTCCTTTATGCTTGCTTCTTGCCTTATTGCACTGTCTAGGAATTCAAATACTATCTCCAAAGTAACAACCATCCCATTAAAAGATGGGCCAAAGACTTAAAGAGAGTCTTCTCTGAAGAAGAAACAAAAATGGCCTATAGACACATGAAGAAATGCTCAACATCTCTGGTCATAAAAGAAATGCAAATCAAAACAACTCTAAGATTCCACCTCACTCCAGTTAGAATGGCCAGCATCAAGAAAACTAGTAACAACAGATGTTGGAGGGGATGTGGCCAGGAGGGATCACTACTACACTGCTGGTGGGAGTGCAAACAAGTTCAACCACTATGGCAAGTAGTATGGTAGTTCCTCAAAAGATTAAACATAGAGCTCCCCTATGACCCAGCAATTCCACTACTAGGCATTTACCCAATTGTCCAGAAATAAGGACATACTAAATCCACTAGCACAATGATGTTCATTGCAGCACTATTTACCATAGCAAAGATATGGAACCAACCCAGATGTCCCTCAGTTGATGAGTGGATCAACAAGATGTGGTATTTGTACACAATGGAATTCTATGCTGCTGCCAGAAAGAATGACATTGCCCCATTTGTTAGGAAATGGAAAGACTTAGAAAAAATCATAGTAAGTGAAGTAAGCCAGACTCAAAGGAAGATAGGCTCAAAGGTTTCCCTCATTTGTCATAATCAATAGAAACCTTGGGCTCTACTAGCAGAGATTTGCAATAGAGCAAAACGTAGATACATAAGGCGATATAGTATGATGCTAAATGAAAGGACCTCTAGGATATAGAAACAAAAGCCATATAATGAGTGATTGTTGTCCTTAATGTATTATGTTATCTCTCATCTCTTTTGCTATCCCTTGATTATCTCATATTGCTACAGTATCTTACTTTGTTATCTGATATATCGGATATATTTGTATTTGGTTATTTGAAATTGGATAGGGAAGGGGGAAAACAAGATGAGGGGTGGGGGGGAGGGAAATGGGGACCAAGACATGAGAAAAGGTATCAATGTACGTGAATTAATGTACCTTCTATCTGGCAAATATAATGTAACCCTTCTATTAATTACAATAAAATATATATGAAAAAAATTTGTAACACTATTAAAATATTTAAGGTAGACATGTTGGGTTACAAGGATCACTCAGATACTCTCAAATAGTGGAGTATTTACAGTGAGAAGATATGTGACATTATTATAGCGTTAACTTATTACAGTCAGCAAGAGCTTCTTCATGCTAGCTTTGGCAAAAACAGAGTTGAAAAGAATAGCATATGCTAGCATATGTATTCAGAAAGTTCTAAAGATAAGAGTTGTCAAAGACAGAGAGGGTATAGCTCCAGATATCCTGATCTGCAGAACAATCTCAAGGTAGTACTAATAGGACAGATGTTCTATCATTTATGTCTACAACTGGTTCTCCATGAAACTGTCTCTTCTAGGAGGATCTCATTGATCTGGCTGCTGTCTATGGCCCACCCCTTGGCCAGCAAAGCCAACTTCTGAACTTCTTGGTGGTGGTGAAAGAAGTATAGCAGTATGTGTGACAGGACTTGAGTTCCTCCTTCTACTCATGACACACTCAATGGACAGAAAGTTGTAAGCTGATTGTAGAATCAGGACTAAGTTAGTGCTAATTTCCCCCACAGAATGAGGAAGGGCTACAATTTAGGAGTGCACTTTTAGAAAAGAGATGTAAAAAGCAATGTAAATATTTTTTTTTGCCAGTCCTGGGTTTGAGCTCAGGGCCTGAGCACTGTCCTTGGACTTTCTCAAGGCTAGAGCTCTACCACTTGAGCCTCAGCACCACTTCTGGATTTTTTCTATGTATCTGGTACCAAGGAATCAAACCCGGGTCTTTGTACATGCTAGGCAAGCACTCTGCCACTAGGCCAAACTCACGGCCCCCAGCAGTGTAAGTTTAGGGGCTAAAATAATACAAGATAAAGTATTGTGAAAAGTTCTCTTTTGTATCCTTTTAAGCAAGGTGCAAAAACTCAAAAATACTACTGTTTTGAAATGACTCTGGCATGTTACATAGTGATCATGGCATGTTACCCAGTGGACTCTTTCATAAATAGTCTCTTAAAATGGTTTGTCTTCAAGAAGCTGCAGGTTCTGCAGAAGTATTAAGGATGGAAGACGTTTTTCTGGTTTTGAAAGTCTTGCCTATAGGAGCCGTTGCAATTACCCAGCATCTCAGAACTTACTCATGGCATGGCCAGGATTTACATAAGTTTTGAATTGGAAAGGTTTCTTCTTTCTCTCCAGGAGTAGAACTGGCGCTTTTAAATTTATGAGGGAACTTCCATAAGGCTATACTATTGGAAATGGGATTTTCAAGTGATCTCTGAGAACTGGATCTGAATTAAAGCATGTATAAATTGAGAGAATGGAGCTGAGCCATGGCAGCTTTGAGGCCAGTCCTAATAATCAGGCCATTCACTGATTGGTGTCTTTTTTCTAGGCTTATCCCTCAAGGTTCAGCTGGTCTTTCTTGGCTCTCTTAAAGCCATAGCATATTACTTAATGAATTCTACTTAGAGTTAATTTCCCTAATAATATTATTAATATTGATTGTTAATATAAGTTAAATAATAATCCTCATTATTATTTCTCTTATTCAGATACTACTTACCATATGCCTCTCTATATACAACCATTCCAAACCTAAATATTATTTTGGTATTCACCCTTACAGATTACATTATAGATATAATATTTAATAATCATGAGATGATACAAGCAAATGTTTTTTAGCTTTCTCTTGATTTTTTATTGTCTCCTCAACTTTATTGTAACTTACTCTTTACTGATTTGTATCTTCAAAAATGTCTTAGCATATCTTATTATTGCGTATAGAAACAGGACATATTATTTATTGTTGTGATTTCATATTTTGAAGGGGAACTGGTATCCATTGGATCCAGTTATTCTCCCAATCCTTATTGCCTACACTACAACTTTTTCTACTTGAGCATAAAGATTTTTAAAGATTTCAGATGCAATTAAAGACCATCTGCATGTATGTATGTATTTGTATGTATTAGTTTTGACCAGTGATCAATCTCAAAGCCTGCTCTTGTGAGACTTCAAACTCCCACATCTGATTCCAAAGACATGAAAGCTGGCTAATAAATATTAAGGTGGAATGTATAAGCATATACTTTATATCTTATGAATGAGGATATATTTAGAACTTTAAATATTCAAATTAATTTTATAAGGTAGTAAAAAGGTAGTTGAAATTTTCTTGTCACAAATGTTAAAGTATATTGCCCGTCTCAAACACACACATGCATGCACGTGTGCATGCACTTGCGCGCACACACACACACACACACACACACACACACACCACACACACACACACACCTTTGAAAACCCAATTTGCTAGACCCAAGAATCAACTATTTATGGCAAGCATCAGTAACATTTATTTACTATGTTGACCTGTTCATCAGTTTGATTTTGTACATTTGAACTTTTCAAGCCATTGCTTGCATTTCGGATTTATCTTTGTTGACAGGTAAGGAACCAAGAGTATCAGTCTGATCCAATTTAAGTTGGCATAGGCTCATTTATCATTTAATTCTCTTGCCATATATTTGTGTGTGTGTGTGTGTGTGTGTGTGTGTGTGTGTGTGTGTGTGTGTGTTTGTGTGGCCACTCTTTATCAATTTTGTTATGCATTTTCAGATGCAAATTTTTTAGGCTGACAGAACTCACAGTTTTACTTGGACATCCATGATAGAAAATAGTGACTTCTCCGCTCTCTTCACAGCCACCTCCCGTTCCCATACATAAATGGCAGAAAGCAAGGGCTAGAAACAAAGGCCTCTCTTCTAACCCCTGAATACAGTGACATTCATTCTGAGAGAAGCAGGGGCAGCTTTTTGAAAGCGGACTTCTTGAGCGCGACAATAACACACAATGAGTTATTGACTTGTTTATATACGAAGCTCTTTTCAGTAACTAACTCTGACTCCCACAGTCTGGACAAATGATTGATTTCGTGGTTAGAAAAAGAGAAAGCTCTTCGCTAAACTCTGTAGTGCAAACTACTTCTTCCTCGTTTGTTCTGTAACTGAATAGGACCTTATTAAAATGCACTTTCCAAAAAAATACCTGCAGCTGGCCTTTATAACCATGTTTTGTATGTATAAATAAGTAATTTGTCCCAGTCTTTTGTATATTAACAGACCATTGGAAAACTTGTCAATATATATGGAGGATCCAGATACTCTGATCTGAGGGACAAACTTGTTGATTATGCAAACTGTATTGGATGTGTTGATCTGCATGTAAAATATGAATCAACTAATTTACCAATGGATTGGTGAAAATCTTGGAGTTCTAACAGATTCAGTTTTTTTTTAGGACATATTGATTTACTAAGGACATTATATACAATGTATATCATGAATTTCAAAGCAGAAACATTTGTTCTAAAAATGAAAAAACCAAAAAGAATAGAAAATGCATAGTGAACCACAGCTCAAAACCATGAGAGTCTGCTTGGATTACCAGACATCTCCCCCTTTGCCTGGTATTTATCTAGAATTCCAGTATGAATTATGAACTCTAAATAAACCAGATAGTTTCTAAAGGTATTAATAACTAAACTTTAGAGTGATCATGTTAAAGTAATTTTCTCCTGGAAAATATATTTTATCTATCATATTTACCTTGTGGCATAATTGTATGATTCTTATAAATATACCTCAAAATATTTAGGAAAGAGAAAAAAAACAAATGATAAGCCCAAGAGAAGATTACTTCTGTTGTGCATATATTTCTCTAGCTGGAAGTCTTGAGCCTGCTTTCCTTTTTCAGAATATCTGTAGGGGAGCTACATAAGACATTTTTTGAAGAATTCCTTAAAATTATGAACCCTTTAGTTTATAGTTACAAGAGGTTACATGATTTGAATAGAGTTATATTACTAAACTATGATAGCCTTTGATGGCTTTAGAGAGAAGAGAATGCATGATAATATCCCCAAAGTATGCCTGAAACAACAAAATTCAATGAAATGATTTCTGTTAGCTGTTTCAGGAATACTTTTATGGATAGTTTCCCTCTTTTCCCTTCTCTTCCCCTTTCTTTCTTCTTTGACAGGATCTTTCTCAGGTTGCCCTCCACTCTCTTTCTCAGGTTGCCCTCCGCTCTCAATCCTTTTGCCTTCTTGTTCTAATTGATGGAATTACAGGCATAAGTCACCACATTTGAATATTGACTTTTTTTCTTAATTCCTAAATTCTTTGAGATGAAGTTTTCTTTTTGTCTTCCTTTTTATTTAACTAGATAATTTACCATTTTCTTTTCTTTGTTGGTGATGGGCCTCGGTGCTGTTCCTGAGCTCTTCAATGCAAGACTACCACCCTACCCCTTGAACCACAGCAACACTTCTGGTTTTCTGGTGGTTTATTGGTACCTGGGCTGGCTTTGAACCATGATCCTCAGACCTCAGCCTCCTGAGTAGCTAGGATTACAGGCATGAGCCACCAGTGCCCAGCTCATCTTTTTTTATATTGGTCAACATATATTTCATTCATAAACTGCTGTGTTAAATTCATTTGTACAGCGACATATAGATGATGATGATTAAAACAACAACAATAAATGAATTAGAAAAACATAAACATGAAGAATACTTAAAAATAGGCACAAGGAAAAGGGTGCTAGAATGGGGGTGGGGTGAGATCAAAGGTAGACAGCTAGATGAATGAAGAGAAACTGGGTAGTGAGGTTGGATTGGTTTAGAAGGGATGGGTGAGAATGTTGAAAGGGATGATATTGGTCAAGATGTGTTATATTCATAAGCTGCTTTGTTAAATGGCAAGTCTTTTTTTATAACGACTTAAAGATCATTGTCTGAAAATATTTATGCTCAGTTTTCTTTGACAAAGCCATAATGTTTCTTGCTTCTTCCCTTTCTGTTATGATTCTTCACTGGTCTCTTGATAATTCTGTTCTCCTTCTCATCAATAGTGAATGAGACCAATTTTAACCTAATTATGCATGGCTAATGTTTGTTACATGTTTTAAAAATCATAGTAGCAAGGCACGAAATGATAAATTAAACATTTCTATTTTGCTTGTTTACCTTTAAAGTGCATAATGAAGATATAGGATTTTATTCTTATATTTAAAGGATCATGACAATTTTAGAACAAAGTCATTAGGTTTCTTACTATCTAATTGTAGGGACTTGTCTTTCACAGTTACACAAAAATACTAACCGTTTTCTGTTTTCTTTTTATTATTAAATTTTGAAGTTTCTCATGTTTTTTCTTTTCCTTTTTTTCTTCCTCTCCCTCTTTCTTTTCCTTGGCTTAAACTCTAGGCCTTGTATTCACACTAGGTTTTTCTTTTAAAAAGTATTTTTATTATCTTTAAGTACCTGTATAAAGCAGTTGACAATCACTAATGAAGTTTATTAATTCATACTAGGCTTCCTTTCTCATGAGTGGAGCTCTACCACTTGAATAATGCCTCCAATCGGATATTTTGCGGGCTAATTAGAGATGGAATCTCTTGGACTTTTCTGCTTAAGGTGTCTTTGAACTGTAGTTCTCCAGGTCTCAGCTTCCTGAGTAGCTAGGATTACAAACATGAGCCATTGGTTTCCAGCAAGGTTTCTGATCTTTTTAATGCATGGAAAATAAGGTTGAAATTTTTGTACTTAATCAATGAAGGAATTATTTCAGATACTTGAGATAATTACAGCAAGTCAAAAGCATTTAGTTTTGCCATAATAGAGAAACAGGATGTTCTCATCAAAAGTGACAGGAAAGAAGAATCTTGTTAATGTTGTCAGGTCATGAGTTTTAAGAGAAACCTGCTATTAATGCTGCATATTATTAGTGCTTCAGGGTGGATATACACTCTCTTTTTTGACTTTTAGTTCTCATAATTTTCTTTAAATGATTACATTAAAATATATCTTTATTTTGGAATGGCTTGTCTGTTTTCAGCGGAGGCACCATATGTGCATCCTTTTATTTTGCCAGCCATCTCTTACTAACATGCTAAATACTCTCTATTTGCTGTTACACATGGGATGCTTTTCAGCAATATTGGTGTATTTTTCTTCCACGTCAACTGGTCACTATAATACTTTTGGGGAGTTGAATTTTAGAATGGTGATGATTCCAGCTGTGGTACTTTCAAAAGGCAAAGGATTCTCACTTTTGAAAAGCAGTAGGAAGCAGTTCTTGGCCTGGGAAAAATCTCACTAAAATATGACTAATCTGGTATGGTACTGCACTGTGACATATCTCTGCTTTAGTTTTGTTTTGCTTCACTTAAAAACTACTCTGGAAAGGTTTGCACTTAGGAATAATTTTTGTTAAGAATACATATGCGCTCTCTCTCTCTCTCTCTCTCTCTCTCTCTCTCTCTCTCTCTCTCTCTCTCTCTCTCTCTCTCCTCTCTCTCCTCTCTCTCCTCTCTCTCTCCCGGTGGTCTGAGGTGACCTGTAAAAATAGTTTGCTACTCTCTTGACCCAGTAAACCCCACAGAACCATGCAAGTCAAGAGGTGCAAATCTTTGTGTTCACTTTCAGAACACCAGAGATACAGCCCAGGCCACCAAGGGTATTTAGATCTGAAAGATGTCATTTTAAAGCAACAATCAAGGTGTGCCATTCTGGCATTACAATGGTGGAGTTGGCAGGTGTGCCCAGACCAAACAGTGAGGCTGGACACAGGGTGAGTGGCCCCCAAAGAGTGTTGAATTTCTGCTGCACAAGCTTAAGAATCCAGAGAGTAATGCTGAACTGCAGGGTTTAAACGTAGACTCCCTGTTCATTGAACACGTCCAGGTGAACAAAGAACCCAAGATGAGCCAAAAAACTCACAGCGCCCGTGGGTGGATTAACCCACCCAGGAGCTCCCCTGCCATGTTGAGATGAACCTTAGCAAGAATGAGCAAAGTGTTCCTAAACCAGAAGAGGAGGTTGCACAAGGGGAAAAATACCTAGAAGAAACTGGAGAAACAAAAAGTTATGGCACAAAAACACATTCAGAATAAAATACATGCAAATTAAGAAGATATGAACTGAGTGTGGTGCCCCTAATTTTATGTTGGAGGCAGAGGTAGGAAGATTGTGAGTTTGGCAGTAGTTTGAGAAGACCTAATCTTGAACAAATCAAAACTAAAACTAAAACCCAAAGCCATAGAAACCAACATCAACCACAAAAACCCAAGGGCTAGGGATCTAACCAACAGGTTGAACATTTGCATAGCATACATAAGGCTTTGAATTCCATCATCAGCACAGAAAACAAAACAACAGAAAAACCCCACAGCTTTATGAATATTCTTCAGCTGCTGTGCTGTATGCTGCTCTTAACTTTCCTTATGAATACCTGGCAAGACTCAGCATCTTGTGCCCAAGTCCACACATTGGTTCTATGGAAGTTGAGCTTTATGTTAAAGTTTTTCTGATATGCTCTTATGTCACTTTATCACAGAATAAATTATACCTCTAGAGAGAGCAAATAACCTTACATAATGATTAAAAGCAAAACAAAAGTAATCATGAGAAAGCATCTTTATTAGTGGTACTCGATCTAGCGCAGTGAATAGCAAACCACTGCATTTACAGTTCAGCTATTCAATATTTGTTTCTGTATCTCTCTCTTTTGGTATCCCATAAATTCTCCTAGCATAAGAACCACAGCAGGTGATGACAGGTTGTTTTCATCATAAGTTAACAGATGCATGCTCATTTGTTCATTATCTATTCATGCTGTGTGGCAAAGATGAATTCAGGTGTCCCTTTTCCTCTTACAAGATTGGAACATCACCTCGCCACCCTACTTCAGAAACATTTATAAACTCCTTACTTAGGAAGATCATCAGAATGACATAAGGATTTCCTAGACCTCTTCACTGGGCCAAATCAAATTATCTCACACAATGAGCTACATCACATATCGTTTGACTCACTTACTTGTTTCTTCCAGTTGAGCCTGGACATGAATGAACAGAAGGAAAAAATCACAGAGAAAGCAATTCTTTCAATGTCAGCAAAAGAACACCAGAAGGCACAAGCAGAAGTAAGTGACTTACTTTGCAAACTATATTAAAACTGCAATGAACTCTGATTATAAAATTAAGGTAAGTTTTAGTTTGAGTATTATAATATATCAAACATTGTCAATTGATAATAGTTTAACAATACCAAAATAATTTCTGTTGATGTGGCAGCCTGAAAAGTAATTGTATGTTTCAAAGACTATATAAGATCATGATTTTTTTTCCCTGGGAAAAATGCTTTATGGACATTTTCCCACAAATTTTCCCAGTTAGTAAGTTATTAAGTATAACCTAAGGTTTAGGAGTTTGGCCTAATGGTAGAATGCTTCCCTAGCATGCACTAAGACCAGGGTTCAATTCCTCGGTACCACATGCATAGAAAAAGCTGTGGTTCAAGTGGTAGAGCTCTAGCCTTGAGGAAAAACCCAAGTTCAAGCCCCACAGCTGGCAATATAAAAAAGTATAACCTAAAACCAGACATTGGAAAACATCCCAAGGTGTTTTTTTAATTTTAATATTCTTAAAATGTTTTAGATTTGAAATGAAGCTAAATCTTGTATTTGTTACCAAATGTCTAAGAGCAGAATTATTACTGTGAATTTTAGAAATGCTAACAAAGTTACCTTTTATCAAGGGAAATCTAGTTTACAAATGTCAAGCCTAAGTGAACTAATCATTACATTCTGTAGGCAATATTGTAATGAAGAACTATTAAATGAAACCTTCTCTCCAAAGCGCATACTGTGAGGCTGACAGCATATTCCATAAATGAAATAATAATACAAAATTGGTGTCACACAAAGGGGGAATATAATTTTCATGTAGTTTCCTGGAATGCAGAAAGCATTTAATCTTTTCGATGAATGAACACTGATTTGCTAAATTCCACGTACCAGTGTTGATAAATACAACACTTTAAAAATAAGAGAATATGGTATTTTAAAATATACTTCCCATATAATTTTTTGACACTGGGTCAAAAGAACTCTATACAATCTTTATTTTATATTACTTTTATGATTACATCTTCTTTACTAACTATTCATTTCATAAAATATAAACAAAAATAATACATCACGTCTTCCTATGAATTCAACTCTTACATGAGACTATTTATATAGTCTCATATATGCTAAAAATTATAACATTGATTAGGATTCTCAGCAGACAATATTTCATAAGACAATGAACCTCTTAAACAGTTCCTAAAATGTAGTAAATAACCATTACATGGATTTAAGTTACGATCCAAGCTCATTAAAAGATGAGATTTCTAGTTATAACATTTAAAATTTACATTCCTATAATACATGTTTAAAATTTGTTTTGCTAGAGTTTAAGAGTATTTTTACATTTCACCCTATGTTTCCACCTGACACATGACTGTGGTGCAAATGGCTCATGCATGTAACTCTATCAGCTTCTCAGGAGGCTAACATCTGGAGGATCGGGAGTCAAAACTAGGAAGAAAAGCCTTAGAGATTTTACCTCCAAAACAATCAGCAAAATACTAGCTTAGATAAATGACTGATAGAGTGCCGCCAGGCAAGCAAGCAAGCAAGCCATCCAAGCTTTAGACCCAGTATCACCCAAACAAAACTGCTTTGTATCTTATAAATTTAGGGAAGCTCAAGTGTCTCTCTAGATGAACCAGGAAATTTTGAATATATTTACAGTATAAAAATATTAAAGTTCAAACAGATATAAAGAACAGTAAAGTATTTCATTTAAAAATATTATAAACATTCTCTTCTTTGATAGTCCATGCAAAATTTTAGTTTATTGTGTCTGTAGATTTAAAGGCCACAGAAATGATAATTATGTTAAATACATAATTTTAATGCTATCTTTTTAGTGACATTGCAAATGAAAAATGTCTTTTCCCAAAAATACAGTAGATATTTATTGCCGCCATCTTTATTCCTTCCTCTTTTTAAATTTTTTTCTTTTTTTCTATTTTTTGCTGCACCTGGGATTTGAACTCATGGCTTGAGCAAAGTCTCTGAGATGTTTTTTCTCAAGGCTAATGCTCTACCACTTGATCCACAGCACCACTTCAAATTTTTTGGTGGTTAATTGGATATATGAACTCACAGACTTTCCTGCCTCCGCTGGCTTAAAATCGCCATCCTCAGATCTCAGCCTCCTGAGTAGCTAGGATTAAGACATCTGCTGCCAGAGCCTGGCTCCTTTTTAGTTATGAGTATATAATAATTGTAGAAATTAACAAGTTCCATTGTGACACTTTCATAAAGACACAATAGAACTTGAAAGTTTTAGTATTTTGGTTAGAAAAAGCCAATGATAATCAGATTTGACTAAAATGTACATATAGGGCTGTATATTTTGATTGTGGAGTCTGAGCTGCTGGTATTTCCTTGAATCCAGGTTGGCCCCAGAGGAGTACAATGACTTTCAGACATAGATCTGACTTTGCTTCTTTAGCCAGAGATGACAACGTGATAGTAGATGTTAAAGAATAGTAGCTGAAACCTTGGTCATTTATACTGATATTAGGGGTTTGTAAGATACAATCATATAATGGTTTCCAAGAGATGTAGTTGAGCCGGGTGTTGGTGGCTCACACCTGTAATCCTAGCTACTTAGGAGGCTGACATCAGAGGACTGAGGTTTAAAGCCAGCATAGGTACTAGAGTCTGTGAGACATTTATCTACAACTGACCACCAGAAAACTAGAAGTGACGCTGTTGCTCAAGTGGTGGGGCATTGGCCTTGAGCTGAAAGAGCTCAGGGACAGTGCCTGGGCCCAGAGTTCAACCAAAAAGAAAAAAATCCATCGGGAGGATATAACAGTTTTAACCATGAAAGACTACTGGCTGTAAATATCTCAAACAGACCCTAACATAAGAGTATCAGATGGCAGCAGCATAGAATTCCATTGTGTACAAATACCACATCTTGTTGATCCACTCATCAACTGAGGGACATCTAGGTTGGTTCCATATCTTTGCTGTGGTAAACAGTGCTGCAATGAACATTGCTGTGCTAGTGGATTTAGTATGTCCTTGTTTCTGGATGGTTGGGTAAATGCCAAGTAGTGGAATTTCTGGGTCATAGGGGAGAAGTTTAGCCTTTTGAGGCACTGCCATACTGCTTTCCATAGTGGTTGAACGAGTTTGCACTCCCACCAACAGTGTAGTAGTGATCCCCATTTGTTAGGAAATGGAAAGACTTAGAAAAAAATCATATTAAGTGAAGTAAGCCAGACTCAAAGGAACTTAGGCTCAATGGTTTCCCTCATTTGTCATAATCAATAGAAACCTTGGGCTCTACTAGCAGAGATTTGCAATAGAGTAAAAGCTTGATACATAAGGCCATATAGTATGAAGCTAATTGAGAGGACCTCTAGGATATAGAAACAAAAGCCATATAATGAATGATTGTTGTCCTTAAGTTACTATGTTATCTCTCATCTCTTTTGCTCTCCCTTGGTTATCTCATATTGTTACAGTATCTCACTTTGTTATCTGATATATTGGATAAGATTGTATTTGGTTATTTGAAATTGGATAGGGAAGGAGGGAAAACAAGATGGTGGGGTAGGGGGAGGGTAATGGGGGACCAAGACATGTGAAAGGGTATCAATGTATGTGAATTAATGCACCTTCAATCTGGCAAATATCATGTAACCCTTTTATTAATTACAATAAAAATATTAAAAGAGTATCAGATGGCTATAATACTTCATTCTCACTAACAGAAAGCTCATCCAGACAAAACATCAAGTAGGAAGCAGCGGAATTAAATGATTTTACGGAATAAGTGGGCTTAACTAACATCTACAAAATATTCCGCCCACTCAGGAGGCTGAGATCTGAGGATTATGGTTCAAAGCCAGCCTGAGAAGGAAAATCTGTGAGATTTTTATCTCCAATAAACTGCTCAGGAAAAGAAGTTGTGCTGTGCCTGAAGTGGTAGTGAATTCAGTGACAGTGCCCTGAATTCAAGCCAGTCTTATTCTCAAGTTATATAGTTCAAGTTTTACATAATGCACATTAAATATAATGACTGTGTTTGCTCAACTTTCCTCCCTCCCCTCTTAAATATATTCTTTTTTGTTTACTCTTACGTTTTGTTTTTATTACCAAAGTGATATACAGAGGGGTTACAGTTACATAAATCAGAGTGTATTTCTTTCGTACAATATCACCCCTTCCCTCACTCTCTCCCAGTTTCTACCTCCCGTTCCCACCCCAGGTTGTGTAGTTCATTTTCAGCATTAATGCTTAATGAGTACCACTGCTGTGTTAAACATATTCTTTTTATTGGCGGTGGTGGTGGTTGCAGGGTTTGAACTCAGGCCCTGGGTACTGTCCCTCAGCCTTTTTGTGCTTTACTACTTGAGCCACAGTGCCACTTCAGGTTTTTGTGTGGTTAATTGGAGATGAAAATCTCATGGAGACTTTTCTGCCCAGGTTGGCTTCAGACCTTCAGATCACAACATCCTGAATCGCTAGGATTACAGGTATGAGCCACTAGTGTCTGGATAAACGTATTCTTAGTTTCTTAACCTTATAGGGAAGTGCTGTCCTGGCTTTGACAGCATTCTGTTGTTACTTCCAAGATGACTTTCCTAGTGCAGAAGCCACTACCCTTTGTGATGATTTCAAGTGACAGTCCTGGGCAAAGTGCTCTGGAGTTCTCCCTAATGACATGGCTGGTATAAAAGCCACAGAGAATTCAGGCTGACAGTTGAAAATCCAGAAATGCCTCAGAATTGTTAATGATCACCAGTACTTGTAACCTATGGCTCAGAAATACAACTTCAACATGTGTGTTGTTTAGGGGACTATAAGCTGAGTGATATTTTGTGCCGACTATAAAATCATCTTGAGAATTTAATTGAATTCAAGAGTTGCACATATGTGCCATATAACTGTGACTAAAACTCCCTATGTGTTATGTCCAAACTTATGTTTATATTTATAGATAGGGGAAAATTTGCATTATTTTGGAAATGTGGCTTGTTCATCACCAAAATATTCAATCTGTCTTTTACTACCTTCTGTTCATTTGTTGTCACTCTCCCAAATTCTGTACAAGTGTCACTTCCGTGCTGCCTTTCCATGGAGAATGAAGAGTAGAATGAGTAGGCTTTCAGCTACACAATGAGACGGCGCATTTTTTCAGCATATGCATACGTAAGCCTTCTTTTGTGAATGGGACTGATAGGGTCAGATAATGTTTAAAGGGAAAGGCTTTATGTCTCTCAGGCTTCTCTCTTTCCACATGGATGCTTCCACACACACATAGATTGAATTATGAACAGACCCATTAATGCCGGGATCACAAAAGGTCAAGTTTTGTCTTCTTTTACTCCTATTCATATTGCCTTTGTAGAGGAAAAAAGAAAAAGATTTTCAGAAAAAAACAAAGATTTATGATAAAGAATTTTAAAGGACATCTTTTCCACTTTGAGGAGCATCTGTGGTTTGGGGGGAAAATCATATTATGTAAGATAATCAAGGCTTATTGTATTACATACCTGATGTTGGTGTATGAGTTATTTCATGTTTGGTGTTGTCTTTAAGAATAATATAGTAACTGAGAACAAAATGTAGCTCATTGAGGATAAATGATTTTATGAATATATAAAGAAATGAAGTTTAAACATAATTGAATAGAGTCATTATCAAGATTTTTTGGCAGGATTCTTGATAAACTTTTTCAATGTTTAAGATATAAATTAATCTAAGATATAGGTTAGATGCATAATTTGATACTTGTAAGTTAAAAATGACCTATAACTGATATAACATGGTATATAGTCATTAACAGATAAGCCTTGGTTCTATGAAAATAGTGAAACAAAATACAGAGAATTTTTGATGCAACAAATATTAATTGCAGTTGAAATCTTTTAAAATCTTGAACCAATAGCCCTTTAGAATGTAAATGACATCATCAATTGCATGGTTGGTTGATTTCTGATGTCACATGAAATCCTCTGTCCATTAAAGGGTATGAATTGTGACAGTAAAACCAGTCATGTATAAAAATGCTCTCAAATCAAAGGCTGAAAAATCCCCCTTCCATCCTTTTTTGTCTTTGGTAAAGCATTTGTGCCTTTTCTAACACAAGGCAAAGTTCATGAAGTTAGACAGAGTGTTTCTGAGCAGAAAAATACATGAAATGATACTTAGTAGACTTTTACTCAAATTTTATTTTCCAGGCTCATAGGACACTGAACCTGGATCCGGAAGGACTAGTGCTATATAGGGTCTTTGATTCTTAGATTTCCTTTATCCACTAAGTATAAGAACAAGCTACCCAGGCAACTATGTATATATTCATATACATACATAATAATATTATCTACCAGTTTTTAATATAAGCTTCCAGAGGATAGTATATTCTCATGGGGAAGCTGAAACTGAAACCATTGGATCATAGTAGATCATCTATCATTTACATTTAAAAATGGTTCTCGCATTATTTACATTATGGGGAGTTCAAGAGAAAATCACTAGATAACTCTGTCATTGGGTTTTATAGCCTATGAATAGTATTATCTTCCCTTCACATTCTTCTTTTTTCTTGCTTATTTATACCACTTGCTTTCTCTTTGATTTCTTTGCTCATCTACTTTCTTTTCCTTTTCACTTATTATCTCTTTTTTGGTTCTGTCTTCCTCTATTTGAAGATTCATTCATCTCTTTTGTTTTTTTTCATGCCTTCTCTCCTACCTTACATTCTTACTACTTTCAAAGTTTTGTCCAAGTTCTACTGATTGGTTATGAAGAGCTCCTAATGCATGCTTAATATACATTATCCTAGATTTTAATTTCAATTTGTGGGTAAGGACTATCAGATGGGTTTCTATCAAGTCGTAGAAAACAATGTATTAACCCACTTTGGCTGTATTTTGACTCATTTGCAAATAGTTGCAATCTCAGTGACTGAAATAAAAAATATTTTTGGTCAACTTATGTACTGACTACAATATGTAAGTAGCTCTCTGTAGTCTGCCTTTCTTGGTTTAGCTGAAGTAGCAGATTCTATGGGACACTAACTACTGTGCTATTGTAACTAACATATGCTAGTGTTTTCATGATAAAAACAGCAGAACTACACAGTGTCTCTTAAAAGTTCTGCTAACAAGCAATAGCATATGTTAGTTACTTCTGCTCCTATTTCACTGGCCAAAGCAAATTACATAGAGGATCTGAAACTATTTGTATACCTAAAAGGGAGATCCATTTGCCACCTCTCTTTCCTTAATTTCCACTGTGCCCATTACCAGATTTTATTTCCTCCCCTCAAATACATTTGTGTAGGAGTTATTGACAACACTCACTTACTTGTTGTATAAAGTGAGGAGGTCACTTGCGGAAAAATGTGTAACTTTATATGGTAGAAACATGGTATTTTTGCATACAAAGCTAACTTTGATTGCATGCCAAGTACCTATATCCATGTATTGAGTGCTAGAAGGCCTGCGGGCATAAGAAGAATTTAAATGGTGAATAGACTTAAGAAAGAATTGTAAAACAATGGCTTGTTAGGGTTCCTAGACTTGAGATTCAATGCCATTACTGAGTGTTTTACATAAAATAACTTTCCTGAACCAGGATTTCCTTATGTATGAGATTACAGTGATGAGCACAATAAATGAAACATTGTCTAAATTTTATGGCACTCCAAAAGCAGAGAAGTTATGTGTATATATGTATGCATGTATGTATATATGAATACATGAATATGCATAGGTTAAAAGGATGGGGACAGTAATAAGAGACATGTTAGAGAGGATTCTGATGGAAATAGGAGCCATAAGACCAGATGGGAATCAGACTATTACAGATCTTAACTCCTGCATACCAGTGTGGAGGAGCCACATTGCCCAGCTATAGAGGTGTATTAATTTTCTTTCCAGTGGGCAAGATGGTTGAGAGGCAGAGAGAGGGAAAGAGGGAATAGAGAGAGAATGGTGACAGAGATATGAGAGAAAAAGAGTGGAAGAGAGAGGGAGAGAGGGGACTGGGACCCCATCAGTAAGTATTTTTGGAATCAAATTAGGGATTTGGGAGATGATGAGACAAGGATGGTGTGGACTAGATTACTATAAGAAAGAAAGAACACACATGAAATAGATGTAATAGATGAAATAGAGCAGTGTATAAACTAATTTTGTCATGGGACAAAATACAGTCCATTGCTTGCTGTTGTTTTTTTTTAAGTCAAGTCTTATTTGACCATAGTTATCTCAGTTCTTTTACATATTGCTTTTGATTGTCTTCCAATAACAGCTTCAGGGTTAAATAGTTTTGTCAGACTTTATTAAAAATTTGCTAAAACTTTATTCAGAAGCAAGAATTGTTTAAAGAGAGGTAGATGACTGTTCCATAGGAATAAATAAGAGATATGGGAAACTAAAGAAAATAGAATTAAAAATAATGTAAAATTAATTATACAAATTAGTGATATTTACTGTGATATAGCTATAGGTTATAGATTGATCATGAATAGTTCATCCTTCAACTCTGTCTTCCTCACCCTAGCTCCCAGTTCCTAAAAGCCACTCTTAATTTGTTGCAGTATCCATTATTTCATTCTCCATTTCTACATGGTTGACTTACTGGTTTCCATAAATCACAAGGACACAGAATTTATCTTTGTGTATCTTCACATGATGTTACCTACTTACATCTATTTGGCTACAAATAAATATCAGATTTCATTCTTGTTTTAGCTGAGTAGTATCCAATATGTAAATGTTGCACATTTACTCTGTGTACTTATCTACTGAAGGGCAAATGGGTTAGTTTCATATTTTGGCTGTTGTTAGTAGTGTTGTAGTAAACAGCATTATGAGGATTTAATCTCACTTGCATCTATATAGAGTAGTAAATTTGCTGGATCAAATAGTAATTCTATTTGTAGTTGGGTTTTTGTTTTTTGAGGTATCTCCATGCTCTTTTTCATAATGGTTGTGTGAATTTCTTTTGCATCAAGTTATAAAACTTTTTTCTATACTACTATTTACTATATTCATTATAAGTTCCAGCATGTTTGACCAACCATGTTATTCATAAGCATAAATAATTTAACTTCTTATCTTCCAGTTTGGATGCCCTTTATTTCTTTCTCTTACCTAAGTATTCTAAGATGTACATTAAAAAGAGTGGCACAAGTGATTACCTTTTTCTTCCTCTTGATCTTACAGAAATGCTTTTAAGTTTTTTTTCCTCCCAATTTACAAGATTTTGTTTTTTGGAGGGGGTCAGTCATGGAGCTCAAACTCTGGGCCTGGGCATTGTCCTTGAGCTCTTCAGCTCAAGGCTAGTGCTCTACCACTTGAGCCATAGTGCCATTTCCTTTCCCCATTTTATAGGATGTTATCTGTATGTTTTTCACATATGGCCTTTATTATTTTGAATTATGTTCCTTTCATGCCTAATTTCATCAGGTATTTTTTGAGAGATTCTAATGTAAAGGGATACGAATGCCATCAAAGGCTCTTTTTGAATATAATTTCTGCCCTTCATTTAGTGGCTGGGTTGTTTTATGTTAATTGATTTGCACATATTGACCCCTCTGGTCACACCACTTGAATGGATACTACCTTATCATGGCACATTCTATTTTGGATAGAGTGTTGACTTCAGCTTATATTTTATTTTAGTTTATTGAGAATTTTTCACTTCTGTATGCATCTGAGATTCAGGTCTACAATTTTCTTTTTCTCTTTTCTCTCTTTTTTTTTTTTGGCCAGTCCTGGAACTTGAACTGGGGCACTGTCCTTCAGATTTCCAAGGCTAGTGGGACACAGCCCCACTACCATGTTTTTCTGTATATGTGGTACTGAGGGATTGAACCCAGGTCTTTGTGCAAGCTAGGCAAGCTAATAGAGCATTTTTTTTGAAGGCTGGGTATTTTGACAAATTGTTCATAAAACTTGCTAAAACTATATTATAGAGAATTGGGAAGAAATGTTTATTATAAAGGTCAACAAAACTAATATAGGTCAACAGCTTTTAATATATGCATTAATATATTTAGTGTAATACTAGAATAAAATATTCTAAAAATGAAGCATCTTATAGTACAATTAAATATGAGAGTAAGGAATTTACATATATTGGATTGTCTAAAGAACTAAGAAAGTTTTATTGTGTCCTTTGCAAACTTATCACATGTAGTCTTTGCTTTTTTTTATTAGCTATTCCATTTTATTTTCTTTCCAAGTTTGAACTATAAGCACATTGAAAGATACACAATATGTTTATAACATGTAGTAAATCATTTGGGAATGGTACACATTAATTCAATGCCTATCAGAATCTCCCATCCTCAAAAATGCAGAACATAGACCACCATCAGTAACACCCGTAACTTGCTAGACTTTGCTTTTTTATACCCAGAAGTGTTATTTGTTCAACAGTTATAAATGGTTACCTCTCCCATATTACTGAAATGAAAAGATTAGATAAGTTTACAAATAGAATTAGTTGATGAAGGAATGTGTGTGTATCTTTTTACTTGAAAGTAAATCTGCACTTAAATTCTTGTGTTAACAATATTTTACCCCTTTGAGCTAGAAGCTCAAAACCCTAATAGGTGTGACATCAACAATTACTTCTTGCTAACAACTCTTGTGATTTAACCCCTTCAGGTGAGCAGGCTGATTGACGAATTGCAGACAGCTATCAAACGCTACAGAGGTCACCTCTCTAAACTTGGCCCCCAATTACAGGCTGAACAGGAGCAATTCTCCTCTTATGTCTACCAACACATCAAAAGCCTTCCAGCAAACACTCAAGTCCCAGGGGGCCTGCAGCTCAAGGTGGGTGTCATTTCATGGCTTTCTTTTCTATCTGGCAGACACACAAACACTTTCCTCCATTTGAAAACCCTTTAAAATTGTGTCTCAGCTTGAATTTCTTTTTTTTTTAATTTTTTAATTTTTCTTTTGTCCTGGAGTTTGACTTATTAGTGGTGTTTTTAAAAAAATTATTCAGAAGCAGATTTTGAAGGAAATGCCTAGATATCTTTGAAATAGGAATTTCTTAAGTATGTAGTTTTTACCCTAGGAAAGTACTTACCTCCCTCCCTGCCTCCCTCCCTCCCTTCCATCCATCTTTTCTTTCTTTCTTTGCCAGTTCTAGGGCTTGAACCCAGGGCCTTGTTCTTGCTCATAGTTGGTACGCTAAAACCGGAGACAAATCAAGCATTTGCTGGTAATTTGGGTGAGAGATGGAATCTGGTGGAGTTTTCCATACTAACTGTCTTCAAATTGTCATCCTTCATATCTCATTTTTTCAAATAGTATTATAGGCGTGAACCATCAGCATCCAGCTGTGCTAGTGGTGGGCTTGAATTCAGGAGCTGGGTGCAGTCCCTTAGCTTAGTTTTTTTTTTCTTTTTTTTTTTTTCACTCCAGGCAAGTGTTCTACCCCTTGAGCCATTATCTCCACTTCTGGCTTTTTAATAGTTAATCAGAGGTAAGAGTTTCACAGACTTGCCTATGCAGGCTGGCTTTGAACTTAGTAGCTAGGATTACAGGTGGGAACCACCTGTGCCCCCTCTTGAAAAGCAATATTTTATTTTTACTATTGAGCAGTTTCAGCAAGAGTTTACAATTTCCTCAGTCCGATTATTGAAAAGCAATTCAATGATACCATTCGATCAGATGAACATTTGCATTCTTTTTCAAGAAGCATATTTTCCACAGGATTCTATGCGTTTTTCAGTTTCTAAAAGACATGTATTTGGAGAAGTGGCTAAGCTTTAATAGTTGACAGACAGAGGCAATAGGAATTAGAGGTGAAAGGCCATGTGACTGATTGATGTTCAAACTATATTTCCAAGGAAAAGGATTTGTATTGGATAAGTGTGACACATGTCTGGGTTCACTTGTTAAAATCAATACTTAAGACTATACTGGGGAAAAAGTGAATTGGTTATTTGTCAGGACAGGATGGCTAAATATCATAGACTTCTCTTCTATGGCTGCCATAGAAGAGAAAAAGAATAATTTATATTGGTTGGAGTAAATGAACTACTAAAATTTTAGGAAATTCACTCACATTCATAATCAAAATAAAATATGTTGAGTTAGTCAGGTTAATATAACTTTGTAGCTCACATTTCAAAAAACTCCACTATAGTTTGAATTTCTCAAAGTATTGTCCATTTCCATCTAAACTGAAGAAGCTATTAAAACTCTTGATCTCCTTTTTACTTTTATAGGAATGTTCAAAGTTAATTGTGCTTTGTCCCGTTCCCCCTTAACATTTAGTTTATGAAGTATGGTAAATACTGTGCTTTCTCCTTGCACCTTGTTTCTTAATAATATTATTACCATGTATATATTTTGAATGAGATCATTACTAGTAAAGACAACCTTCTGGGGAATACATTCAGCACAAAACATGATAATTAATTTCTCATGGTCTGTGCTTGTCAACTAAGGACATGGAAAGGGATGTTCAAGATATCAAGGTCAGGGATCCAATAATCCAGTAACATTGTCTTTTTCAGGTTTGTGACTTCATTCTGCCATTTTCCAAAGTGCTTGCTATTGATTACAAAAAGAAACCAGGTGAAAAACTATAGTTCCCTTACTGGCAGTCACTTGTATTAGCAATTATTACATTAGCTTCACTGTAATGCAGCTTGGAAAAAAGTTTTTCTCCTTCATAAATTCACTGCTGACTTCTGAAGAATTTCTATCACAGCAGCTTGATATTGATAGGAAAGATATAACTTTAGAATCTGAGTTGTTGCTATTATATCATATATCATATATTACCCTAATAAATGACTGTGAAATTCTTTCCATATCATCAAGCAAAAGGAAATTTATACATACAAAAGAGCTGTGTTGTAGCTATTGTACTAATATAATTGCTACTAGTTACATATAACTACAGAAACTAAAATGAAAGAAAATTAAAAATTCAAATGCCTCCAGAGATTTGCCTAAGACTTTTCTGGCTTTAACTCTGAAAATCCCACATACAGTAAACCAGAATGCCTGGCAAGTCCAATCCTGTTTCCAGAGTCTCATCCTTCTCTATCCTAGATAGTTTGCTACTTTAAATTAACAAATGTTCCTCACTTATTGATTGCTTGAATACATTTGACTATTTTTGCCTATATTCTTGAAGTTATTAGTGGTTAATATGTTTGGGCAGTAAAATATTATATAATGATGTGTTACTTTGAATTTCTTCCCAAGTTTATTTTCATTGATGGCTTGTAACTCAAGATTAACCATAATTACAAAATGCAACAAAAATTAATGAATACTCTAAATGAGGGTTTGAGTTATTAATGTTTTGTTGATTGTTTACACCATGCACAAAATCTGCTGGGATTTTACCTAAGTAAAATGTTTTCTGAAACACAGCTACAAAATAATTGAAAGCTCAAGATAGAGACCATATGATGTGAAGATCCCCAAATACATACTGTTTGGATCTGCAGAGAAAAATTTGACCCCTGGTCTAGAACTAAAAGTATATATGATGAAAAAATTTCATAATTCAAGTTAAATTTAAAGGTGCAGGAGTTGTTGCTCAAATAGTAGACAGCAAGGCCCTGAGTTCACACCTCATGAGTGTACACACATACAAACGTGTGAGCACACACACACACACACACACACACACACACACATATACACAAAACAAAAAACTAGAATTATATTTGTGCCAGTCACCAGACTTGTGGTTTGAATATAGGGCCTGTATTTTTTTATTGTTGTTTTTGTTTTTTGTTTTTTTTGCTCAAGGCTAGCACTCTACCACTTGAACTACAGTTCTACTTCCAGATTTTTTGGTGGTTAATTGGAGATAAAAGTCTCATGAACTTTCCTACCTTGGCTGGCTTCTGACTGTGAACCTCATTTCTCAGCCTCCTGAGTAACTAGACTTATAGCACCGGGCAGCTATTCATCTTTTTAATCCTTCTAGGTGGTACTATTCTCAGGCAGGGCTGCAAGTCAGTGTGATTTTTAAAGCAACTTTTAATAAGAAATAACCAATAAACACACTATACAGAAATTCTCATTCTAAGTAGTTAATCAGCTAAACCTATTCTCTGTATTTCTACATTTATAAAATGAGAAAGACAACTTGTGAAGTCATTTATCTTAAAATTATTGAAAGGAAAAGTTTCTTGTTTCTTTTTGAAAAATAGCTACAAATAAATACTTTTTATTTTTTTTATTTAGTGGTTTGAATTTTTCCTTCTCAAGATACATGTTCAAAGGAAACTTAGAGAACAAATAGGAAAATTTTTTGTGTATGAAATTTCTAGGTCAGATAGTTATAAAGAACAAGTCTGTAAGGTCTAATATGTCTAATAGTTTTTTGTTTGAAAACATGACAATGAAGAATTTTAGGAAAAAGTTGTATCAGCAGCCTTGTTACTACTTTTTCACATCATGTCATATGCACATATGACCTATGTAGTCAAACCCCACGTGTTGTTAAAATGATTATATTTTTAGGGGGAACTTGGCTTAGTGATAGAGTGCTTGCCTAGCATGCATGAAACCCTAAATTCAATTCCTCAGTATCACATATACAAAAAAAAACAAAACAAAAAAACCAGAAGGGATGCTGTGGCTCAAGTGGTAGGACGTTAGCCTTGAGAAAGCCCAAGGACAGTGCCCAGACCCTGAATTCAAGCCCCAGGACTGGCAATAGATAGATAGATAGATAAACAAATGAATACTGTAAAAATTATTATTGGTATTGTTTTGTAAATGGTAGATTTTCTTGCCATCACCTCCTATCAGCCTCTAAATAAAGGTAATATTTTTCAACTATTTTTTACCTTCAGTGATTGCACTCCTTCTGCATCCTAATCTGTGAAGTCCTTCAGGCAACACATTTTGTGGAGCAATTTCTTACCATTCCAAATCTCTTACTCCCCAACCTTCATGCTGCCACCTCCCCCAGCCACTTTGAGAACATCTGCTATAGCCATGGCTCAGTGAGTTCTGCCTTCCTACTTCTGTTCTTTCCCTGAACTCCTCCTCCTTCTCCTCTTCATCCCCATGGAGATGTCAGAAATGTTGGTGTTTCCCTGGGAGAGCAGGAAATAAAGGTCTGACAGAAAAAGAGATTCACAAATCTGTAGGAGATCGTGGGTGGAAAACCTAGTAGTAAAATGATGGATTGTGACAGGATTGATGAGCGGGGAGTGTGTGATGTGTGAGGAGATGGGAGAAAGCCTGGGGATCCAGCAGAAGATGGGTGCAAGAATTGTTCTTTCCCTGGAATTAGCACTTTTCACACACAATTGGTCAATGATACTCTGTGGGTTGTCTTCCATGCCTGTGGAGGCAGAGCCAATTTTCATGGTGCTTAGAACTTGTGAAATTTGGGAGTAAGAGCAAGGGAGGAGACAGAGGAGGATCTCTCTAGAATTCTGCAAGTGTCTATTTAGAATGAGAAAGTAAATCACAAGAAATCAAGAGAGCTTTAAAGATTCAGGATTTTTCTTCTGAGTTCAAGGCCATGAGTATGGTCACAGGACTGGAGGAATATGGCACAGTCTAAGGACAAAACTTTTTACTTTATGATACTTGTCATTTTACCTTCATAGGCTTCTTTATATTTAGAAAGTGAGCTAATTTGGCTGATGGTATTAAAGATGCTGACCTCTATGCATAATTTGATTCTGGTCTTTTCTGTACTTTGAATGCCTAAATATGCACTTATTAAGGACACAAATGCAATGTGAGATTTGCAGTATGTTTTATGGTCATTTATAAACGTGTATGGTTACTAGACCATTCATTTGTATCAGTACAAGTTTATTTAGAGCTCCACAGAACAATTAAATGCCAAGAAGGGGATAAATGAGGCAAATTACCCATAGCAAGATAGTTCCTGTAGTAATTTTAAAAATTACTCTGTACGTATGTTATTTCCAATATCAATGGTAGATAAGCTGTTTATTTTTCCTATGATATTGTTTTCCCCAAATATGTATTTACAACATTTGACCTGCCTGTGTCATCTGTTATTTGAATAAACGATGGTATAAAAATTATAAGATGCTCTATTAATAAGTATGGAAGTTAAAGTGTTTTGAGAATAGCAGAATGTTCAAGGCTATTGTGATTTCAAGATGACTCATTACAGGTTGGGAAAAATATATTACAAATAACCATTTTTGTATGTACATTTTACCATAGTAGGCAAGTATTAAAGGCCAGGAAACTGAGACTATTAATGCCTTCCAGCATCTCAAGGGATAGCTAATTAGCAGTGGGCACTGATACCTCTCACCCATTTTTCTTCCCTCCCAGTGCTCTTGTTCCTGATAGGCATCTGCAGCCAGGTGTAAATCTCGGTGTGCAGAAAGGAACAATCTTCTTTCCCAGGTCTGTGGAAGAGAAAAACAGCGTCTGTAGCAAACTCAGAAAGAGCAATTGGTCTGGGCATTAGCTCCCATGCAGCGCTTGTTGTAATGAGACAGGCTTTCCCTGTGCAGTGCTGACATCCTCGAAGGTGCCCAGAGAATTGCCAGGTGGGCAGTCAGCGGGGAAAGTCCACAAGCCAGAGCTGCATTACCATCCCAGCAGCTCCTCGGACTAAATGTAACCACTGAACCTTACTGTTGCAGGCGTACACTCCCTCTCAGGGAGACTGTCCTTCTCCATAGAAGTTAATTTGTTTTTACCTCTCAATTAGCTTTTTCACAGAGTGTTTGCTATGCTCAAGTTGCTGAGTTGCCCTACCCACATATGTTCCCGTCCCATGAATTACCCACTGACATCTATGTTAGTCTGCCTCACTGTGAAGATTTTCAAGCATAAATTCTCCATTTGAATACAAATGCCTGCAGACCTTGCAGCCAGTGTAGATGAAGAAATGCATTTCAATCTACGTTCTACAGCTTGAGGCTAATCTGCGATTTAAAAGTGGATTATATTTTAGGATAAAAATGTTCTGCTTTTAACCGTTTAAAGATGTAGTCACTGGGACTAAAAGTAGTACATTTCGACATAAGTTACTTCAAAGCACCGTTCATATTAAAGAAAATAATCCTGATAGGCATATTTGATATAAAATAGGATGGAGGAACATCGAAGCATATACTCTCATCCAAGGTAAAAATGTGATCTCCACAGGTAGAAAGTTGAAGTCCCATAATTTGGTCCCATTTGGACCTGTGTAGTCCTGTGTTTCTTTCTTCTAGCAAAACAGAATTTGTTTCATTTTTTCCATCAAAAGCCCCCTGGCTTTCTATTATAAGAAATATACTGAATCCACCATTAACTAGTCTCTTACATACAATACATTCTATTCAGCTAATAGGACCCATTTCTTATATTTAAATCCAAAGTTAATATCAGATACCAAATTAACATAATCAAGTGAAATTCTTATTGTTTCTCTTTAAAATTCTCTGATAAAGGGCTTACTGCAATTACTTGGGTTATGACAGGAGTTAAGCAAATTTGCCCTGCCATTTGCTTATAGATACTTGTGAACATTTTTATGTATTCAAGTAGGTGGGAATTGTAATTGGGTAAAGAGAATATTTTTGCAGAGCTACATATCATAGTTTAGAAATCTTACATGAGTGAAGAATCCTTTAAAGATACGACAGTAGCACAAGGCAGTGCAATCATAGATGCTTAAGGGAAGGGATGCAGGCCCACACCAAAGTACATGGGAACCACACCGCCTCCACCTTGGCCCTTCTGTCACACCACTCAGTTTGGGTACCACGGGCTCTTATTATCACCCTTCAAAACTTGTACATACAAAAACACATGCCATGAAGTCTTTGAGGCTAAGATGGCCCACTATTTTTCTTACACCAAAATTTATCTTGGAATATACTATATGAAATATGTAAAAGTAGCGGTGCTGCTCTGAGTCTCCCTTCAGATTTTCTCCCACAATCCCTGGATGACGTAGTCACCAGGGATTCCGAGGTCTTCTTAGGAATGCCAACCACAGCCTTCAAGATTCAATAACTAATAAAGGGTAAACTCTATTAGGAATATCAAGTATCAGTAGGAGAGCCATTCTGAAGTCAGTCTTTGGAGGATCTGTAGTAAAATCTTCTAACCATAGGCAGCCACCAACTTTCCATGATTCTAAATAGTGCTACAATGCTATCAAAAATTACACTGCTACAATGCACAGTGAAATTCTTGATCATCGTTCTCAAAATAAATTCTTCTTCTTAAGTATGTCTTTCCTGGGCTTTAAAATATTGTTTTGATCCATGAATCCTTAGATTGTTGAAATTTAAAAATTATCAAGGGAGAATTCAAGCATTTTAATTCCTTAGAAAAATGAATTCACAGCCCAACAACATGAGTAGCAGGAAACTGGCATTTGAAAGGTGTGTTGAGGTATGGTTAAGGGGAGAGGAGTAGACCAAGTAAGAGAGGAACTGAGAAGAATATAGTCACAATATTCAGTGTATATCCTATGAAATGAAGAAAATTGAGGGGAGGGGTTGGATTGAGAGTGATGGGAAGAATGATGAAAGAGGTGATACTAAGAGGCATTATGTTTTGTTTTTTTGTTTCCTATTTGATTTATGCTATGTTCTACATTTGAGAAAAAGCGATGTGCATCTTCCTAAAATCATTATGGAAATTGATAAAAAAATGCAGTTTTTTAAATTAATGACCACATTAAACTAATTGATTAGTGCTAATGGTCTGTCTTCCAAGGTGACTTTAAATTGTGATTTTTTTTTTCAAGGCTATTTTACTTCTCCCCTAGTGTAGTTTAATTTTCTGTGTTTTTTTTTGGGGGGGGGGGCGTTGGTCTGAGGTAAAAACTTATAGGATCTATTTCTATGCTCAAGTTTTCCAATATCAAATTTCATGTATAAGTCTATAATACTATCTTTGAGTAAACTTTGACCAGTATAATTTAAAACACCAAGAAGCTTGTTTTCTCAAGTCCCCTTATGAATGGCTATGCCTAAGGGAGGGCACTGAACCTTACTGAGATTCATCTGTAATATCCATCATAATATGCAATTGGGTTGCCTGAGTTAAGGTATATGTCGGGGTCTTATACTCTGACATACTTTGCATGTGTGTGATAGATGCTTGCACAGCATAGCCTAGACCTCCTGTTGAGATGCCTATACTTTAACTGCCACAGGTATATTTTTGCACAATTTCCCTGGGTATAAAGACTTTTGTCTCCTAAGATTAGGCAACCTGATCTACCTTAGGGACAATCTGCATTATGTAGGTGTGTAAGATCATACAAAGGCACAGCTCCTTTGCCTCAGTTGGGAGAGATCTAAAGGGCCTCCTGGTTTTTGGAATTTTCTCTAGAGACCTCTTTCTGAAGGGCAGACATGTGGTTTCCTCTGCACATTTTGCTTGCCTCCTTGCCTTCCTAGCACTCCCTAGTCAACTTCCTGGGGCACATCTTTTCCCAGGGTTTGCTTCTAAGGGATTCCAACCCAAGACATGTAAATTGACTTTATTTCAACATGTTCATTGGGTTTAACCTGAAATATTCCAGATAACGTTGCAAGGCCATTTCATATTCCTTTTACCAGACTCTAGTAGTAAATCCTGTTACTGTACAGCCTACCAATGTTGGCAGCACACTGCGGTGTCATTTTTCTATTATTGCCTCTTGACAGCATTGCATTCGGAGGCATTCTAAAGCTTAGGCATTTGGCCTTCTGCTCACGCACTGGAGAGCTTGCTGGGTGGTCTTTCCAGTGGTTGTGGAGTTTGGGAACCTGCTGTTCCCCACAGCTAGCTCTTAACCAGACTTATAGCATTAAAGGCTAGATAATAGTACTGAACAAGGCCTTACACAGCCCTAAAACATATGTCATAAGTGATTCTGGGCAAACTCATCAAAGAACTGTATTGGCCTAGAACTGACCCGCTGATCCCCGCTCCAACCAAGTCAGCTTTCCTTATAAAACTTGTGGTCACTGGTAGGAAATAATGTATTTTGTCACTTTGTTAAGATAGTCTTGTCTTTACAATTATTTGTGTATATATGCTTGTATTTATGCTAGTTAATTTATATCCATAGATGCAGAGATCATACTTTAGTAATATTAGCCTCACTACAAATTTTATTTCCCAAGTGAGCAAACAGCATTAGTCTGGAAAGCAGAAATCTAAAGGACCAGGTGTTACTATGTCCACTGTCATTCTCTGAGACACTGTTATTGACTCCTCAAATTACCCTTATACCTATGGTCTATTATCAACCCAGAAGGCATAATGATCCTCAAGAGAAAGGGTAAGGGAAAAGAAAAGAAAGTTTGGAGATAGTGGCCAGGTCCTGAGTTCAAGCCCCGGGATCCCTTGCCCGCCCCTCACCCCCAACACACAATGTACATCTAATCCTTTAACTTTTCTGCTCAAAACTCAAACCCTTCCATCCCACTTCCATCCTTGATCCCTCTGGTTCTGTGTATTCACTTTCCTACTCTGGCTCTGCTTTAGCTACATGAGCTTCTCCACAGTTCCTGGAACACTAAGGCACTGCTGCCTTACACCCCACCTGCCATGCACTTCTCCCAGTCCTCTATCTGGCTTGCACTCTTACTAGAGGATGCTTACTAGAGATTACCACCCTGCCTGCTTCCAAGTTTGCCTCTCTTTGTCCTGAGGTTTTTTTTTTTTCCTTCTTTACATAGTACTCACCCTCTTATTTACTCAGAGCTGCATTTACCACGCAGCTAATGACACTTGAGCTTCAGGGTTCCTTCCCTGTTCATGTCCAAAACATTGGTAGTGCCTACCCTTCTCAAAGCCATGCTGCAAATGTAGTATAGGTACATATTTATGTAAACGGTGTAAGCAGAATTTCATAATAATTAGTGAAGACTATGATCTCTTTCATGTTCAGTTTCTTCTCTTTGGTATTCTCTGTTGCACCAGGTCATGCTGATGTAGTTGTGAACATTGTCAAGCTCCGGGTAAGGGAAAATTGAGTTTAGGTTTGTTAACTAGTATTCAGTCATCTTAGATATGAACTCAGAAGGCTTTTAGTTTTGGGAGTTCCAATCCATGATCAGGTAGCCTAATTATTTTGACCCTGAAGCAAGGAAGCCTATCATACCCAAAAATACCCACATCATGAGCCAGGGAGCAAAGAGAATAAGGAAACAACTGGGTCCCACAACCCCATTCCAGGGAACATCCTCCATAACCTAAGCACCTCCACAACCCTTTTCTCCAAGGTTCTATGACCACTTAATAACATCACGCCCAGGATTAAGACTAACACACAGGCTTTGGGGGACAGTCATGCTCTAAGGATGTATCTAAGGATACATGTCGTTTAACCACAATGAAATGCAATTAGGACTTTGCAGTCACTTTTTTGAGTAATCCATCCTAAGTAGCCTTGGTGTGGGGAGAGCTTCCAATATGGAGACTGCCTGTTGACACCATAGGATATTGCTTCCTGGGTCTTATTGTGCTTGACAACAAAAAGTAGGTGGATGGATGGTGAAGGATCAACATAAGATGGAATTAACAGAGACAACAAATTTGTAGAAAATCCTTCCAGATTTGTAGCTTATAGTTGAAAGAAAGCTCGTCAAAGTTTTGGTAAATTTGAGTCCAATCCTAACAACTTTTGTGATGTGACAAAATTGTGCAATCAAGAGAAACTTTTCTTGCTAAGCATGGTGGTGTGTACTTGTCATCTCAGTTATTTAGAAGGTGACGTAAGGTGATTGCAAGTTTGAGGCCAGCCTGAGCAAAGTTAATGAGATTCTGTCTCAAAATCAAAATATGAATAAAAAGACTGGGGAATGTGGTTCAAGGGCTAGTGTTCTGCCTAGCATGGGTAAGGCCATGAGTGCAGTCTCCAGTAATGTAAGAAACAAACAAAAAAATCCCAAATCTTTTTGAATCAATAATAAAAGGAATTAACCATATTAGAGAAAAGATCCAATTATCTTACTTTTTTTGGCCAGTCCTGGGCTTGAGCTCAGGGCCTGAGCCCTGTCCTTGGACTCTCTCAAGGCTAGAGCTCTACCACTTGAGCCTTAGCACCACTTTCGGCTTTTTCTAAGTATGTGGTACCAAGAAATTGAACCCGGGTCTTTGTGCATGCTAGGCAAGCACTCTACCACTAGGCCAAACTCCTGGCCCCTTTGGGTAGTTTCTTAATGAAAAGATTTTTTATGTCTTTATTAATTTTTAAAATATTTTTGCTATAGTAGTTTTTTAATACATGCAAGTTGTGCTTTATTTTTCCTGTTCTAAATGAATGTCTAGCTGTGACTTTATAGTTTTCTATTTAAAAGGCTCCCCCAATTTTATGAATTTCAGGCCTCACAAGATCCATATGCTTTACCCTTATTTGCTCTGTTTATTCCTTTATTATCTATCTTCTAGCGTAGCAGAAGATAGGATAATTAGCTCCAAAGAAGAAATTTTACTTCTCTGATATGTTTTTAGGGACCTGAATAGTACTTGGCACATGCTAAGCACTCAATAAATATTTGTTGGAAGAATGGATTAATTTATAACACTATAATGAACAACTGGTGTCAATTTAATTGAATCCCACTCAAGCAAAGTTAGTATCAATGTGAAGTAAAAATGTGTGGCACACTTCTTCAGTCTTTGTACTTTGTATAACTAGAGGCATAGAAATAAATGTCTGTTCCTAGGTATGTCATTAGCTCCCATATTTTGCAAGAGGATCAGAATCATTATTTGGTAGGTTATTTTCCTCTTACTTCTTAGAGCTCAAGGCTAGCCCCAGCTAGCTTTTTGTATCATCTTAGTCCAAGGGTGAGAATTTAATTTTAAAGCTGTAGGGAGGTTAGGCATGCAGAGAGCTACTGAGAAGCCACCACAGCAGTTGGTTTTTCTTAGCCAATGATCAAGCAGTAGTAGAGAAAAGTAGGTTATTTTCCCATGCCTAGTCAGTCATAGCAAAGTTTCTGTTTAGAGAGATACCTTTTTCAAAGATTGGACATTAGAAATAAAATACTCCGCATGCTTGAATTTTTTAATTGGCTATATTAGTATAAGCTTGAAGTCAGAGCTATTGCCTTAGGGAAAATAGATCTTAGAATTTCTGTTTTGAATTTTAAGTTTTTGGAGAAACAGCAAAAGCACATGATAAAAATGATAATGGAAGGTAGACTTCTTTCACTTACATACCTATAAATTTTGGCTTAACCATTAACACATTAACCATTAACGTTCTTAGAGAACGTTTTGGAGTTCCAGGCAGTGTTTTTTTTAATTAATCTATATTTCTTTCAGTAGTGAACAAAGCAGATAGCTAATGAATGTCTTAGCTGGCAACGAACTCCCCTCTGCTTCCTCAGCGTGGGGATTAGCACTCACACTTGATATTTTCTAGAAGATAATTTTTGTTTCTCTGATTCCATGCTTAGCAAGTCTCAACGAAGGAACATCAATAAGTTATACAAACTGAGATGTTGTCAACACTAACCTTGCAGCATGCAAGCCACTGAAGTCACAAGTTTTCACTGGTACATTTCTCTGTTGTTTGAGTTCTGTTCATATTGGGACCTTCAAGAGATTTGGAGAACAATCAGATTTCCTTCTCACTGTATTCCCCTATGTTTTCGGGAAACAGTTGGGTTTAAAGGAGATTTTTTTTTTGCCAGTCCTGGGACTTGAATTCAGGGCCTGCACCCTGTCCTTGGGCTTTCTCAAGGCTAGTACTCTACTACTAGAGCCACCCCATCACTTCTGGTTTTTTTCTGTGTATATGGTACCAAGGAATTGAACCTAAGTCTTTATGCATGCTAGCACTACCAGCTCCGGTGACTTTTTTTTTTTTTGCTCTACTCTACCAGTTCTGGAGATTTTTTTTTTTTGGCTCAGAATTATATTCTTAGAATCTCAGGTCAAGACACTGTGGAGAAAGAAGTATTAATGGACTGAGAACCAACTGAAGTGGTTCCAGTGACTCATCAGTAGTTCAAGAAAAGCACTGAGTGGAATGATACCTGCTGTTCTTGACATGATGACTCTCTCCTAAAGAAAATAAGCTGTGATAAATCCAGAGGACACCTCCTCAGCCTTCTCCCCAGAAAAGACTGAGGGAGTACTTTCGCAACACATTATTTCCCAAACTGTATTAAGACTACTGAGATAAAGTTTGAACTATGGCAAAATTATAGAAGATAGTCTTCTTCATTTTATGAAATCAGTTATTATCCCAGATTGTTTTTTCTCTAAATAGCACTAGAAATACATAAAATGGGTACCTCAATGTAGACAGTATATCAAAAAAGTAAGAAAAGAAATTTCGGAGGAATAAAAACAACCAAGGTTAAATTATTCAATAGTGCTCCTTTGCCCTGCTCCTGGGTGGCACACTCTGTTTGGCCCCTTCAGGTGGTGAGAAGGATGTTGGCTCATTTTGGAGGAGCCGCTCTGGGGATCCTAGTTTATTTGCATCCTTTGGACCAGGACACTTGCTAGTATAGGTTTCCCTTCAGTGAGCATGGCCTAATGAAGTGTTCTGTAGTCACAACAACTTGTTGAATGTATGCATTTAAAATGGACAACAGTGAAACCCACCAGACACTAGGTTGGAAGTGAATTACTCAACGTGATGGGGGTAGGGGAAGTTGGGAAGGAAAAACAAGGGAGAGAATGAGGGAAGTAGTAACACTGTTCCAAAGAAGTCCACTCATTACCTGACTTACGTAACTGTAACACTTTGGTAATATAAAGAACCTATTCCTCACAAACATTTGAAATGCTTTTTTTTTTTTTTGTCGGTCATGGGGCTTAATCTCTTTATTTCATTTTCTTTCGAAAAACATAAACATTTCGTTTGCAGGGCACTGGTGGCTCAGACCTGTATTACTAGCTACTCAGGAAGCTGTGATCTGAAGCAAACAGTTAAAAGTCAACCCTAACACAAAAGTTCTGAGACTCTTATTCTAATTAACCACCAGAAATCCGGAAGTGGCGCTGTGGCTCAAGTGGTAGAGCATTAGCCTGGAGAAAGCTCAAGGACAGTACCCAGGCCCTGACTCAGGACTGGCAGAAAAGGAAAAAAAAAAAAAGAAAAAAAAGAAAAAGTTTCTAGGGACTATAGGTCAGATAAGAGAGTAAAAAATCAAAGGCAGATGCAGGGCTTTTCTTTATATTTTTTGTATTGCTGTTTAGGAATCTTGATCTCCATTGCCATGTACTTATATCTGTTCTTTGCTTTATGTGGTTCTCTTTGTATATCTCTGTTTAAGTAAGTATATCACTGTGAGGGTATTTATTAATTTTTCATTGTGTTTTCATTTTTCAGGTTTTTGAAAATGGTAAAGCCACTGGAGAGACCCGTGTTTACATCAGTAAAAAAGATCTGGAGTCTAATAATCTAACTCAAACTGGCGATATCATGCAAAGAGTGAGTTTCATGTTTACCCATGACTCTAAGTGTTTTTTTACATGTTACATAAATTTAGACGATTATATCTAAATAATTGTTGGCAAAAGATCCGTTATTTGCTCTTGGGTAAACTGATCTTACACAGGAGACCCAAGTTTCATTTGGTTTGTAGCTGGATATCTGTCTGCAATGACCTGGGTTAGATCCATCAGGATTGCTCTTTTTTACACTCTGAAAAGAAACACTCAGTGGAGGAAAGGCTCTAGGTCTTCAGCATTTCTAATCTTTAAACTCAGAGTGACTATGTAGCCTTAGTCATGTCTACTGTGAACAAGTCCAGCTGGTTTATCTTAGGCACATTTACCTTTGCTTATTTGCCAGACAACCAGGATAGTTCTCAGGCAGAACCAACACGTTCAGAGCTTTTGTTTTGAGGCTTTGTCTTGCATAAAAGGACACTGAACACGCTGTTGTTTACAAATTGGGGTTATGCGCCCGAGTGCACACCAGTGTTTTGGGCACCCCTGCCTTATCTTTGTTCTGAAACTTGTGCTGTCTTGCCCCTTTCAGCTCAGCAATCCCAGATTTACCTCTCCCAGGTGGTGTCCATTATCTGGCCTTAATAGACAATCACAAAAATTGCATATGTGTTGGGAAGCTGTCATTGGATTATTAGCAAGAACCAAAGGAAACAAGGAATTACTACCTTGGTTGATTAGAGAAAGATCCAGAATCTTAACTGGTTTCTTTTTACTATCACATTCCTGAGAATTGCCACTATGGCAAAAGCCCTCCTAGAATTTTCTACCAGCCTCCTCTTCCCTCACAGTTTTAGTCTATACTAAAATCAAAGATGTCATTTATACCACACACACTGGAAGGTGTTATCACAGGAAAGTGTTCTGACTAGTGTTTGAAATTGTGCTTTTCTTCATTTTGTAAGTACATCTGAAGGAAAACTTCAATATGGGGCATTATAAAACCTATGTTAGGACACTTATGATACCCACGTCTGTCCTCTTGTGTGAACACTTGTCTCAATCACTAGCTTAAGATGTTTCATACTCTTCTCAGATCCTTGAATGAATTTTTATCCTATAAAGGCCTGGTGATGATAGCTTTAAAGAAGATTATCACAATTTTTGGTTTCCATAGCCCAGCCCTAAGGATGGAAGACACTGAGGTCCTTACCTCCTGTAGGCTGCCGAATGTTCATCTGTGAACATCTAAAGGGCAGTCTGTCACCAAGTTGAGAAAATAGAGATTACAATGCAACTCCTGTGAATGTGAATTGGTTTAAGCGGTCAGGTGCTCTACGAGCACATCCCTGTCCTTGGAGCACACATTTCTTTGTGAGAGCAGGTCTTTTGTATCTTTTCCCTTTACTAAAAGGTGCTGCCTTGAAAGCCAAATCCCTGTGATTCACAAAATGATCAGCATTATATGTCTTCTGAAATCATAGCAAAGCAGCCAAACTAAGCTCAAGGGTTGAGATCACACTGAAATACACGTAGGGCTTTGGAAATACAGGCTGTAGATTTCAGAATAGCTTTGTGGCTCTAGTACTGAAAAAAAGAATCAGATTTTCACTAATGGCGTTGCTTCTTATTCAGCCGAAGAGGCCAGTAATCATCATTTTTAAGTCACAGCGTTTGTCTCTGCAGGATGAGAACTAATGCTAATGAAATTATTTATAAAAATTTATCATTTCCAGTTCTCCTATGTTAAATGAAAACTCTAGTCACTGTAGAGCCAGTGAAATCAATCGCATTGGAGATAGAATTCTTTATCTTCAGGATAAAGTGTAATTCTTATACATTCTACAACTATCATTCGTGATTAAATTGTTTTACTAAGCCAAGAATTTATAGGTAATTCATGAGATACCAGAGATCAAAGGCCAACTTTTCTTTCTTTTTTTCTCTGAAATTCGGCTTTGGGTATTTTGTAATATATTTTCAATGGAAATTAATAAAAGGAGCTACACAAAGAAATCCACAACTATATCCATGCCCTGCAGGGATTAAAAAATAACAAAAATTGAGAGACACAAAAACTGACAAGGGAGAGAAGAAAAGGAAGCCTGTGACAGAAGGCTGGGGAGGGGGAAACCAGAATGATGGATAGTGTGGGGTACAGAGCAAGAAAGAGCACGGGCTGGAACACTGAAACAAAGGTGATGGGTAATAATGAAAAGACGCCTTCTTAAATAGCCATGTGGCACAGTTCAGGTAGATTTATTTCAGATAAGAAGTATGCCTTAAATGAGGAATACCTTCATAGCTTATACTATCTGAAGACAAGCACAATGCTGTTGTGTAAAATACTTCATACTTCCAGTAATGCCTAATCCACAATTTGAAAATAGCCATTACTGTAGATGGTCACAAGTTGCCGGGATTGCAAATAAAAGAGTTCAACACCAGTCAACTAAGCCTGAGGTTCTTGCCAATTTTTGCAGTACTCTAAGTGGTGAATTTGGCTGCCATAACCTGAGGTTTGCTAGAAACAGGGACAGTCATTGTCTGTTGCAAAACTTTAACCTAGTCTGGAAGGCCCTAATGAAATGTGTAGCTCAGATAAGAAAAGCCTAGCCCTTATCAACAAGGATGGTTAGAGCAAGCAGCTGCTAAATGCTCTTTCTGTGAGAAGGACACATCTGCTTTCAGTTGCTGTGCCAAAGGGTCAGAGCTCAATCACAAGCCTGTGGCACCCCCTGCTGGTTAAAAGCCTATGCTCATTTTGTTACTTTACACAGAGCTAAACATTGCTGTCATTTCACACTTCTTTAAACATTCTATATGAATTTAATTATCATTTGTTTGGACTTCATTTGTTACAGAGTAGAGACAGTTTATTATAGAGGTTCACGTTTTAGGTTATTGTTCTTCTTCATCTCCCTCCCCTCCCCTCCACCAGTTATTTCTGAAGATTCACCAAAGGCTTCAAGCTTCTTCCATCAAGCCACCAGGCCTCAATTTTTCTCCTACCCGGCTTTTTGATGAGCGTGGTCAAGAAATTAAGGATCCACTTCTGCTGAAGAATGAGCAAAAGGTCTGGGTCTCTTATGGTGCAACATACAGGTAGGACAGAGGGATTTATTCTGTCTGCCTTCCATCTTTCCAGGGGTGAACTAATCTATTTAAGAGAAGTCAACAATCACCTTTTAGGAAAATTATTAAAATTTTTGAATTCCAATAAAATTTCAGGAGCCTATTTTGAGACAGTATTTTTTATGGAATGGAATATGACATGTTTCTCTCTCTCTCTCTCTCTCTCTCTCTCTCTCTCTCTCTCTCTCTCTCTCTCTCTCTCTCTCTCTCTCTCTCTCTCTCTCTCTCTCTCTCTCTCTCTGACTTTCTGTCTTAATGCCTTGTCATAGTTCTTGAAGTCTGCCTGTCAGCACAGCAAGAGGGATTTGTTCATGTCTGAGTAGTCACCTTAATGATAGCAGATGGAAACGCCACGGGGGGCCCAAGCCCATCACACTGTCATTGTCGCACACTGCCCTGACCTGCTTCCACTCCTCTATTTTTTTGTCCCTTTTTAAAGGAGAAATGGATGGTAATTGAAAAGGATCTTAAGCAAGATTTATGAAGCTGTAGACAACATGATTCCCCAGTATCTCTCTATGTTTTCACAAATAAAGTCTTAACCTTTTAAGCACCAGTGACAAGCCAACTAAAGACAAATTGGTAAAGCTTGTAAGCCTTATCCTATCAAAGTTATATTCCTCAAACGTGCCTTACATTATCCCACAGTAATTACTGGTTATTGCTGAGCATTGTGTAATTTTTTTGTAGATTGGTAAATTCCTGCATAAAATTATCTGTATTTCTGAAGAAAGAAAAGGGCCGTGGAATACAGGCACTGATGAACTGGGCTGTTGTGTTGACTATCTGGGAAATTTATGCATATTTTGACAGGATACATCTGAATGAACTCTACATTTGCATGTCAGGAAACTTAAACACATTCTTCTGCCTATTTTTAATTTTCTTAGCTCATTATTTAGCTGTAGGAAAGAATAAGGAAAATAATTTTGCACATACTAGATCATTTGATCATATGTAAATTTATCATGGAAAATAGCATAGACTAACCTAAATCTTTACAGAATTGTGGGCTGATTAGATTTCCTATTTCTTCAATGAGTCAAAATTTCAAGTACTGAAACATAAATCTCCCCAGAAATCCATGAAGGTATAGGAAGAGGTTGATAGGATAATTTGTGATAGCATATTAAAATATTTTTATGTCATCTGAATCTGTAGTATATGTGTTTAATTATTTTCAAATGCTTACTTATTTTCTGTGTTGTATAAATTAAGAATTAAAAATGTCCTAGTAAGAGATAAGGCTTTCTCTCAGAAGCAAATTTCAAAATATAATGTAATTATGCTGTTAATTGAATTGTTTTAAACAATAATAGAAAACAGTAGTAAAATTTTAAATTACCAAGACTTTTGGAAAAATTTAGCAAGCTCTTGGATTGATAAGATCCAAGCCATTATTATTTCTTCCTGGTATTATTGTCCGAATAAGAACAATAACTAATTTTGACATTTTTGATTACTTTGCTGAGACGTATCAGTTTAAGTAGATTAAATACTTTTCTTAGCTTATATCATATTTGTGGGGTGATTAGTAATATGCAAATAATCTAGAATATTCCAAAATCAGCTGGCTGTTGGAGTGGGAAAGAAAGATTTATAAGGCATTTGTAATTCATTGTTCCTTTAAGAAGATAATACATTCTGTTCTAGTTTTGAAAATAAAGCACTAGTCTGATACAAAGTGCAAGCAACATTGTAACATTTTGTCATGATAATAACTTAAAATTGTTGTGTCTAAGAAGTTATTTTCACCTAGTTCAAAGTACATTGAGAAAATGTGAATTTATAATAAAGTATTCATTTTCAGGAAGTAATTCTAGCATGTTTAATTTACACTATAGATAATTTATGAAAGTGAGGGTGAGATTACTTCTTTTCTAAAGATGATTTTGTCCTATTTTTGCCTTTCCCCCAAAATTTTTATCTTGAAAAATTTAAATCTTTGATGAGTTGCAAGCATAGTACAGTAAATCTCTATTAACTCCTCACCTGGATCCCCCAATTTAAAGAGTTTTCCATATTTGTTATCTACTTTATACCTCCCTTTTCTCTTGAATAGTTTGAAAGCAATTCTAGACAATTAGCACAATTGCACTCCTGAGTGTTTTAGTTAGCTGGAACACAGGTCTTTCTTCAATATAGCTACCTCATGATATCCAATGAAGTCACTAATAACATGCTATCATGTAATAGACAGTCTGTGTTCAAGCTACCTAAAATGTACTTTCTGGCTTTTGGTAATAAACTTCCTGTATGGCATTAGGCTACTTTTGATAGTCATCTTAAATCTTAAATACTCTTAATACATCTTAAATCTAAATATTTGCTCTTAATACATCTTAAACTTAAATAGTCTCTCTCTCTTCATTATTTTTTCTATGATATGGATATTTTCCTTTTCAAGAATCCATACAACTTTCTTGCAGAATGTCCCATTTTCTAAATTTGTTTGTCTCCTAATCATTAGATTCACGGAAATATTTTTGGATCAAGCTGTACAGATGATATGGCTATCTTCTAAAGTTATATAGCAAATCTGTCACTAATTTAGAGAAAAGTGACTCATTTTCCAAATCATGACTAATCCTTCAAATTTATGAAATGTTTTTGATTTGCTTTTACTTCTCAAATTCACCTGAAACAATTTTCCTAAAATTTATAGTATGAAAATTAAATCAGAACAACATAAATGCACGCAAAATGAACATTATGTAAACAACAGTATTCCTCGCAATGTTCTCATCATTGCAATTATTTTTTAAAAATACTTACCTCCCAGTTATTCTCAACACATTTATACTGTCAGCAAAACAAAATAAAATGTCCATTTCAGATGTCACTATGGTATCAGTTTGCTATATAATAAGGAATTCACTTATTTATAGATTTTATTAGACACTAATTACTGTGTACCTTATTGTTGCTTTGTGTTAAAATTTAAGTATATGTATGATCTGCAGATAGATTTCATTTTCCAGATCTCCAGTAAGCCCTGTCTTGAGTTTGACTTTTCACCAAGTGACTGCATTTGCCAGAAGCGGCGTGAGAGTTGCCTGTAAGGCCTCGATGGATCCTAATGCTATTCTGCTACCTGGATGTGAAAAGTAACTTAATTTGTGTCTGATTAAAGTAATCTATCACCTAATTTAGTGTTTTTTTAAACACTAAAATGTGTTCTATGAATTGCCTTTAAGCAATTATTTCCTAGGTTCACTTACTGCAAGGTATAATGAAGTTGTACCCAAAACACTTAGCGCTCACAGAGTGATCATTTTGTTTGAAATGTGAAAGGTGGTTTTAGTGGTTATCTCTAAGTTAACAATCTTAAGTAAATTAATTAAAATACAGAATTATATTCTCTCTTTTTGTGCACTCACATAGAGATTTGATTTGATGACAATAAAAGTAAAATAGAAGCAATTTGCTGGACAGTTAGTGATAGTGAAGAGTAGAGGAAGAGTTTGAGAATTAGAAAGTGTAGCCTCGTTCAAGACATGAGAAAGGGTGTCAATGTATGTAAAGTAATGCACCTTCTATCTGGTGAATATAATATAACTCTTCTATTAATTACAATAAAATATATGAAAAAAGAAAGTGTAGCCTAATCTCTGGTCATGATTGTCCATGAGCAGAAATATGTCAGAATCTCTAATAAGGAAACTGGCATTTGCTGAGTTTTGACAATAGGCCAAGCAAGTTACAGATGAAGAGTAAGAATCTTTAATCCTCAACATGATTATTTTTAGTACCATGATTCCCTATTACTCAACTATTACAGCATTTTTGTTTCAGAGACAGAAATGAAAACTAAAGAGGCAGCTGGTACATGGTAGAGCCAGGATTCTAACCTGGATCATCACAGTTCATGAGCCCATTGCTTAACTGGTGTAGTCAATGAAGACAGAAATGCACTCAGTGACAAATGAGAACTTGAAATATGGCTAGTGGGACTAAGGAACTGAATTGTAGTTTTATTTAAATTAAATTTAAAATAAAACTGACGTGGAAATAATATGACCAGTGAGCAACATCTTAAGACATTTCAGTATTGGTACTAGGATAGATTATTTAACTAGAAGATTTTCTCTCACTTTAACATTGTATAATTTAACAAATTATAGGTCTCCTTAATATGCCATTGAAAAGGCTGAAGTAGACCACATGCCTAGAGCAGCAAAATCAGGCTGATGAGAGTTGCACAGTCCGATCAGTGACAACCTATCACTAAATATGTCTGGAAGGACATAACATTTTACTCCTTGATGGACCTGCTTGAAAAACAGTTCTTTCTCCCAATGACTGCTTATATTTTGCATGCAAGATTGGAATCTGTTTCTTCTCATTCTTTCTCTTTAAACAGAGAAAAGAATTCATCCGCATTCTATTTTTAGTAAGCATTTTTCATTTGTAAGATTTAAAATTTAATTGTTCAAACTGTCAAGCAGGCCTAACCCTTTTCCTTAATTCGATCTAGAATATATAGTGTTAATTCTTATAGTCTCCCCCACCCCTCCCGACTGGCCCCACCCCACCAACTCTAGTGCTGGGGACTGAACCTAGGGCATTTTTGCGTGCAAGGAAAGTGCTCTACCACTGAGCTCCAGCCTCTGTCTTTGATTTAGTCCTTTTTAATTCTGCTTCCTGAGGTACAATGAATGCAGTTTTATTTGAAATTATTAAAATTAGATCTGCATCCTAAGTCAACAGCGTGGTGCTATTTTTATTTAATGCAAAACAATTTTATTAGATACATACTTTCTATATTCCATTTGAATTTTCTTTCTACTGTGTAAAATGAATTTTTTACAATCTTAAAATTATGTTCTCATTTTTCATATCTCTCAAAATATTGCTAAAAATATCTACTAGTAGCAACAGGATTGGTTTCTGCTGTGTAGCATGCTGTCTGGTAGACTTTAACATTAGTGATGAGTCAGTTCATTTTTATAAATATAAGGTTGAGTCACATTAAAGTAAGTGATTTTTCTAAACTAAGAATGGAATATAAGCTCTTTAGCTTTTTTCCTGATACTCATTAAACTGAGGCTTTCCTGAAAATACTGAACTAGTTTTTGTAGTCCAACCATTATAAGCATAAAAATACCTCTTATTATTCATGGCCTAGTGTATTTGGAACACAGGAAGATGATTTCCACAAGTGATTGAAAATACTTTCTTGTTTTGTTGTTCTATCAATACTCAGGCACAGAATCTCCCAGTAAATAATTAAAATATTTAAAAATGTTTTTTTGTTTCCCAATTATAAAAACCATGGCATTTTACAAATTTCTGTTTTAAAAGATTATGCAGTAGATATTTTTTCTTACTTAGGAGTTATTAGGCTAGTAAAAACATTATACTTAAATGTTTTATATGTAACCAAAATAATTAAAATGTTTTACTCTTCTTAGTTGGGAAGTTTGTGAGGGATTTCCAACAAATTTAAACTCCACAAGTCAACAGATACCTGATCAATTTCAAAAAGTTGACATGGAAGGCCATTTTCTACAGAACAAGGTCAGATTTTTATAAATGTTGGGTCAAATGTTTTCCTTCTTGTTAATTAAATACTTCAAATTTGAAACAAAATTGCTAATTGAAAAAAATGCTGCTTGAATTGTCATAAAAATCTTGTTTCTGCTGGGCACTAGTGGCTCACACCTAATCCTAGCTACTCAAGAGGCTGCAATCTGAAAACCACTGTTCAAAGCCAGTCTGGGTAGCAGAGGTTACTACACCTTACTACCAGAAAACCAGAAGTGATGCTGTGGCTCAAAGTGGTAGAGCACTAGCTTTGAGAAAATGAGGTCAAGGACTGTGCCCAGGCTCAGAGCTCAATCCTATTATCTGAAAAAAGAATCTTGTCTTTCATATTTTCTTTGTACCAGCTAAATTAATGCATTAGAGCAAAGTGTTTAAGATAGCTGTTATCAAACCAGATCAGGGTGGTATGGCTGTATTCTTAACGTACTATGTTATTTCTCTTCTCTTTTGTTGCCTTTTGGTTAATCTAATATTGTTACAGTATCTGACTTTGTTACCTGGTATATTGTATATAGGTTTATTTGTTTATTTGAAATAGGAAAGGGAAGGGGGAAAAACAAAATGACTGGGAGGGGGTGGGGGGAAGAAATGGGGAAAAACATGAGAAGAGGTATCAATGTGTGAGAAGTAATGCAGCTTCTATCTGGTGAATATAACTGTAACTCTATGCATTACAAGAAAAAGAAAAAAAAGATAGCTGTTATTGCTTTGTACTTGGGTATCTGATCTGTTTTCTTTTTCCCAGTGTGATTTAAAAAAATTAGTTGTGTAAGATTTCATTTTGACTTGTTCATCAATCCATGCTTCTTGTTACACCTTTATCACTCTCACCCTTTCTGTGACTCTCCTTCATCCGGCTACTTCCCAAGCTATCTCAATAAGCTTTTCTGTTCCATTTTACCATGTTCGTTCCTTTACATTTTCTATTTGGCTTTCCCCCTACCACCAGTACTTTCTTTTAAAAAAATGTATTCTAGTTCAAAGGGTGCCAGTGACTCACTCCTGTAATTCTAACTACCCAGTAGGCTGATTCTACCTCACTCCAGTTAGAATGGCCAGGATCAGGAAAACGAATAACAACAGATGCTGGAGGGGATGTGGCCAGGAGGGATCACTTGTACACTGTTAGTGGGAGTGCAAATTCGTTCAATCACTATGGAAAGCAGTGTGGCAGTGCCTCAAAAGGCTAAACATAGAGCTCCCCTATGACCCAGCAATTCTACTACTTGGCATTTACCCAACCATCCAGAAACTAGGGCATACTAAACCCACTACCACAACAATGTTCATTGCAGCACTATTCACCATAGCAAAGATATGGAACCAACCCAGATGTCCCTCAGTTGATGAGTGGATCAACAAGTTGTGGTATTTGTACACAATGGAATTCTATGCTGCTGTCAGAATGACATCACCCCATTTGTTAGGAAATGGAAAGACTTAGAAAAAATCATATTAAGTGAAGTAAGCCAGACTCAAAGGAACTTAGGCTCAATGGTTTCCCTCATTTGTCATAATCAGTAGAAACCTTGGGCTCTGCTAGCAGAGATCTGCAATAGAGCAAAATCTTGATACATAAGGCCATATAATGTGAAGCTAATTGAAAGGACCTCCAGGATATTGAAACAAAAGCCATATAATGAATGATTGTTGTCCTTAATGTACTATGTTGTCTCTCATCTCCTTTGCTATCCCTTGGTTATCTCATATTGGTATAGTATCTCACTTTGTTATCTGATATATTGAATTTATTTGTATTTGGATATTTGAAATTTGATAGGGAAGGGAGGAAAACCAAGACGGGTGGGGGGTGTGGGGGAGGAGGGAAATGGGTACTAAGACATGTGAAAGGGTATCAATGTATGTGAATTAATGCACCTTCTATCTGGCAAATATCATGTAACCCTTTTACTAATTACAATAAAAAAGAACAAAAAAAAGAAATTAATTTTGAATGAAATCTTAGTTTAACCAAAATAATAGTGTAAAAAGGTAAGACTTGATACATTGGCTAGGAAAGGGAAGCTTTCAGGAAAAATGGTGCTACTTTTGTTATGAAATCTTAAAATCCTTTCAGAAAAAAAACTGCTTCCAATTATTTACAGAGAGATGAACTGTGAATTGGGAATAGTAATTTAATAACCTGAAAAGAGCACTTTTAAAGATGAGTACAGGCAGAGGTGACAGATACCTTTAAGGTATTTTATTGTACAACGCTGGTGCTCATTGAGGTAAAGAAGATACTAAGAGGATTACAACAGGGGTTGAGGGAAGGGATACAAAAGCCAATATTCTTGATTTATACGTTTTTAAAATTGGCTGGAAGTAGAAATATTGGTGCCCAACCTCTGACTGTTCTTTTAAATCTCTTATTGACAAGTAAAACCTTTCCTACAGAGAAATATCGAAACATATAATCCCCATTTGTAATATGGAAGACAGATATAGCCCTGACAATTACAACCTGTTGCTCTTTTATCCATTTTAAAACCAGATTTGGAATCTACCACAAATTGACAGTTTGGCACAAAAATCTCTCAACAGCTCTCTATTGTTACTTAAATTGGCAGCAATTTTAGATCAATTTGGTTTAAGGGCAATACAATTATATGTTTACATGAACTGGATGAGATTTAAACTTCATGGTAGTAAATATAGAATGTTTCAACAAAAAGATATCTGGAGGAAATTCACTCACATGTATGACAGGCATTACCACTTGCCAAAATGAAAGCAAACTTATTTTGGCTCCATTCTTTCAGAATGTGGCTTTACAGACATCAAAGGTCTTTAGAACACCATTTTTGTTTCCTTTGGTAGGGAAGCAGCAAGAGAGTCATCAACTTGTGATTTAGTCTTTTTGTCACAATTGAGAGTGGGAAAACGCAAAATGATATTTTTGTTTTTCTGTTTCATTGGAGAGCAATTCATTTAGAAGTAGTGTTTTCTGTAAATTAGTTTACATATTGAGGAAAAATAGTTTACTTTAGAATAGGAAACAACTTATCAAATACTTTCCCAAGTTCTTCTTTATGTTTAGAACAATCGATTATTAAACTCTAGATTATAGGATGTTGGCTTTGTTTGATTGTATACATGCATCATTACTGTTACTTTCTACTTTCAACTTTTCCAACACATGGCTTTAGAGGTGGGAAAACAGATCAACTGTAGAATAAAACAATTTGAGCAGTTTAAGAAACAATAGCAAGGAGAGAGATCTTATAGCATTTCTTAGGGTTGCAACTTTACTTTGTACTTTGTAAAGTTATTTAATTTGGCCAGTACATTATAAAAGGTAAATTTTTATAAAAATTTGTAGGTAGTGAAGTAGTTTGCTCAGAACAAAGGTTGTAATCTAAAAAAGCTTGCAATTCATGAGCTTCTGTTTATCATCTTCAGAGTATGTTTTTTAATAGACCTACAAGACAATACATGAAGTCTTTTTTTTTATTACTTTGAACTTGCACAAGGGTAATGAAGACTCCCCACCATCACCCGACATTTGGGAAAATTAAATAAGAACTTTTAACAGTCTCAGCATGTGTATATATCATTTTTATCATTTGCTTCTTCTTCAGCACCATTTATTCAGACAAGTAAAATTATAATGATCATTTACAGGAAACTATGTATGTAAGTCTCCAAAAAGAATAAATGTATTTCTTATTTGATTCACAACAGGATTCTACAAGGTTTTCCAATAACAGATATGATAGTCTGTATTTAGATATGAGACTCAACATGAATGCTTTGAAATACATATTCAATGTGTGCACACACATGCGTACGTATATGGATTGTTATGCTGTGAATTGTTAGACTGTTTTATCCCTTGAATTTTAATTCTCAGTTTTATCTCCTGTCAGTCATAAATATTTGGTCTGTTCTTAATAAATAAATTAAAAAAGGAGGTGAAATCCTTGCTAATACCAAAATTTGGAATGCAACACCCATGTGCAATGCCAGAGCCAGGATGTGGGGTTGCTTTCAGCTTTCTAGTGGCTCAGAAGATTTTAGCAACATCCCAGCCCTGGAATGGCTTCATTCTTTTATCTGTCAACAGATTTTGAAAAATCTTGTTCATGGGATTCTACTCCACAATGGCCTTTGGCCATGTGACACTTGACACATTTTTCTTTTTTGTATAAATTTCAAAATATTGAAATTGAATGTCATGAAATAAGCACTAACAGGAAGATGTAGTCATAAAGGAAAAAAGTGAAACAACTAATGGCCATTGTTAGTTTCAAGTCTGTCACAACCTAAGAGTTGGCAGGTTTCTTTCTTTCTTTTTAAATAACACAGAATGAAGCTGCATTAGTGGGCCTGGTGGTGTCTGCCCTATGTAGAATCACTTGGGAACCGTCCAGCAAAATATCTCTTGAAGAACAGCATGGTATTAATACTGGGTGCCAGCCCAAGGCAGAGACAAAGGACCCCTTCGCTCTTCACCAATAAGCCAACTGTTAAAAGATTAAACCATGTTGTGGAGATAACAAGAATTTAGGCGCTGGCAGCAGGTGCTGTACAAAGAAGCAGTTGGCAGTATGGTTCTTCTGTCTGACTAATTCCAGTCAAAACAATCTTCTGCCCAGTTGCAGAGTTTTGAGTGTGATGGCAACTTGGAGTTAGGAGGTTGAGTTAGAGTCCTACTTTAAATGCTGAGCCCTGTGGCAGATGGATTAGTAGAATATAGTTTATCATTGTTCAGAAACTGCAGGGAATTTCCCTCCAGAATTCAGCCACTACTGGCTCTCTGGGGGACATAATATCAAAGAGCTATAAGTCAAATCTGCTTATGAGGTAGAATTTTTGTATTTTTAAATTTGCATTTTCTCAGATGGGAGTCATAGGATTATTTTCTTCTCTTGAGAAATGTCTTATTTCCCAATTTGGAATAATTATTAAATATATTAGTTGTACCTTTATGTCATCACTTGATCACAATTGCCACTTAACTGATTATTTAACTTGTATATTTTAGCAAATGTTTTGTTATTCAGAAAATATCTAGTTATCACCGAAGATGCAGAATGAAATTTTTATTTTTAGAAAATTATTTCACTTGTTGTTGAAGCAAAACCACTTACTTTATTTAAAGCATTTTATAGCATCATTTCTATGTAGTCTAATATACCAGCATTTTTACTTAAACATGCTCAGAGGGCCTGGGAGCACAGCTTGGTGGTAGAGTGCTTGCCTAGCATTCATGAATCCCTGGGTTTGATTCCTCGGCACCACATATACAGAAAGAAAGGAATCATCTAATTTGATGGAAATATATTAGTATACACAAAACAATAGAGTCCTTACACTTTATATGAATGAATGAGAACTTGACAATTCTAAAGGAGGAATAATAAAAGGTGCCACAATACCTTGAACATTTGTAGTCCAATAAGTAATGTAGGTTATATGATCTGAAAATGAGCACAGGAGAAACAACGCAAATACCTTTCTTATCCAGCTCTCCATCCATCCCAATTTTTCTAAAGTCTCATCTTCTATCGTCTTTTATTCTCAGGCGATTGTATGGACTCCCAGCAGTTTCCCCTGCCTTTGATGTCTCCACTCTGTAATTCATACGTCTCCCCTTGTCAGATCAACCTTACTAAAATCTGCTGTAATCTGGTTCCCCCCAGCTTGAAAGCTTTCACTGATATCCTACAGTTCACCTAACTCCATAGCCTAAAACTTGATACTCTCTGCAGTTTGGCCAAATTTACCTTTTTGGTCGGTCAACAAATCCTTCAGACACATTGATTCCACTTCCTTAACTTGTAATACCTGTTTGCTCTTCCTTATTTCTGTCAAATTATCTCAATCCTTCAAGACTATTTCACATTTTATATCTTTCAAAATGCTCCAAAATTTTGCTTATTCTACTAGACACAAACGTTTTTTCTGTGTGTTTACAATAACATGATATAATGATTTATATAGAGTTTAACATAAATTGTGTGGTGGGGGAGAGGAGGAGAGGAAGAGGAAGGCAAGATATTGCTTCTACTATAAGTTTCTTTAGGGCAAACATAAACATATTTATTATATTTATGGCTATTTATTTATTTATTTGCCTGTCCTGGGGCTAGAATTCTGGGCTTGGGCACTGTCCTTAGGCCTCTTTGTGCTCAAAGTTATCACTCCACCATTTGAGCCATAGCACCATGTCCAGTGTTTTCTTCTTCTTATTGTTAATTGCAGATAAGAGTCTCATGGACTTTCCTGCCTGGACTGGCTTTGAGCCACAGTCATCAGCTCTCAGCCTCCTGAGCAGCTATGATTACAGGCATGAGCCACAGGTGCCTGGTGAGAGGGTAAACCCTTAAAGTGTGAGCTAGACATGTGCACTTCTCCTGATACAGGTGGATCCCAACATTGTCCTACAAGCCTCGGTTTCCATTGGAAAGTGGAGTTCCTCAAGTAGTGAAGTGTGCAGCAGGAGTCAGATAGCACCTCCATCTGTCCTGTGGTCTGCAGCCAGTGTGTGGCTAATCACAAAGGTACCTAAGAATGTCTGCTCTTGCTGAGTGATGCCCCCTCTCTTGCTGGCTCTCTTTGCTTCCCCAGTACCTGTTTCACTCTTACACAGGAGCGTGCAAGTGAAAGCATAATAAATGGTTGACTGTCAGGAATGCTTTCTCTGCTCTCTTGCTATTGTCTCTCCCAACAGCAGTTCTGTATCTCCTCAAGTGAGCATTCAATTTGTGGGAGACATGCTGATTAGCTCATACCTTAGAGTGTAGTTAAACTAAGCACAGAGCTTATATAGGAGTCCTTACATACCCTCATGATTTTCATGAGGTTTGTCTGAATGTCATTCGTTTCTCTTCCCTTAGTCTTCATTGTTCAGCTTTACCAGCTCAGCGTTATGGGACCTGGTAGATTAACATGACATTATGACTTTGCAGGCAGTATTCTCAAAGACAAAGCTTTACAGACAGCCCCTGAGTACAAAATGTTAAGAATGCCAAAAATGCCTTATACCTTGCATATCAGTAAAACTTGATTTTCTTTTTTCTATACCATTGGATCTGACTTACGAGAGAACATCAATTGCACCCCCTTTCTCAATTACTATTAACATGTATGTTGTAAATATGTATTTATGTCTAGAAAGACACGGTATAGCTTGTACCCGGCCTCCTGTCTTCATTTGCTGTCTTTCAATGCAATGCTTTGCTGCTTCTTAAGTATTTCTGAAGGTGTCCAATCAAGTTGGCTGTGACTTAGTTTGGGGAAGGGAGAGAAGTTAAAACTATTTTCTCAAGGAAACCTTAGATTGATTTTAAATATTGTTGTTTGGTTCTCTGAGAATTAAAAATAAACGTTCAGAGTAAGTAGAATATGAAAGTACTGACTGAATCTTATCTGAGGCTATTAATTTCAAATACCAAAGCAAAAGAAAAAAATGAGTTTAGGTGAAATACTCCTAACATCTGCTTTGAACCCAGAGACTCCATTAGCTATTTGTCCTTTAAACATTGTATTTTACCCTTAATTTAAATAAAAATATCATTTTGCTGCAAAATAGTATATATATATATACTATATATAATGTCATGTTAGGTATTATATATATATAAACATATAGATACATATTTTTATTCTTATAAGAATTTCAAGTTTTAAGCCAAGAGCATAGCCTCTTCACTAGGTGAAGAGCTGGGTTTGATTTCTCAGTACCACATACATAGAAAAAAGTGGAAGTGGTGCTGTGGCCCAAATGGTAGAGTTCTATCCTCGAGAAAGCTCAAGGTAAGTGCCTAAGCCCCGAGTTCAAGGCCCAACACTGGCAAACATCATGGCAGATGTGCCTGGTTTTAAAAAAGAAAACCCTCATCTCATGGCAGCCAGGAATGAGAGAGAGAGAAAGAGAGAGAGAGAGAGAGAGAGAGAGAGAGAGAGAGAGAGAGAGAGAGAGAGAGAGAGAGAGAGAGAGACAGAGAGAGAGAGACAGAGAGACAGAGAGAGAGACAGAGAGAGAGAGAGACAGAGAGAGAGAGAGACAGAGAGACAGAGAGACAGAGAGAGAGACAGAGAGACAGAGAGAGAGACAGAGAGAGAGACAGAGAGAGAGACAGAGAGAGAGACAGAGACAGAGAGAGAGAGAGAAAGAGAGAGACAGACAGACACAGAGAGAGAGAGAGACAGAGAGAGAGACAGAGACAGAGAGAGAGAGACAGAGAGAGAGAGAGAAAGAGAGAGAGACAGACACAGAGAGAGAGAGAGACAGAGACAGAGACAGAGACAGAGACAGAGAGAGAGACAGAGACAGAGAGAGAGACAGAGAGAGAGACAGAGACAGAGACAGAGAGAGAGAGACAGACACAGAGAGAGAGAGAGAGAGACAGAGACAGAGACAGAGACAGAGAGAAATATGAGGGAGCAAGAGAGAGACGGAGGGGAAAAGTATGCCCTTCAAAGGCAAACCCTCCTCATTGATCTGCTCCTCCAACCAGGTTCTGTCCCATCTTCTGGTTTCTACCTCTTCCTAGTAATGCTATCTAATTAATCCATTGACTAGAGATATTTATTGATTAGATCAGAGCCCTCATGTTTAAGTTACCTACCTATCAATGATTGGATATGGGGCCCAAGCCTTCAACACATAAGCACTCTTTTTAAGAAATACTTTAGGGGCCGGGAGTTTGGCCTAGTGGTAGAGTGCTTGCCTAGCATGCACAAAGACCCGGGTTCGATTCCTTGGTACCACATACATACAAAAAAGCCGGAAGTGGTGCTGAGGCTCAAGTGGTAGAGCTCTAGCCTTGAGAAAGTCCAAGGACAGTGCTCAGGCCCTGAGCTCAAGCCCAGGACTGGCAAAAAAAAAAAAAAAAAAGAAGAAATACTTTAGATCTAACTCTTAACAATTATGAAGCTAGAGAAATATGGTAGTAGTTCTGCTGAACTAACTTCAAAACTTACTTAAACCTTTTAGCTGTAATATAAAATAGGACTCTGTATTTGACCAATCTGGGAACATGGTGGAAGTCTTAGCACTGCCAAATTCAGATGGACCACCTAAAATTGCTTCACATATACTTGAAATGCTTACCAAAAGAGTGTGGTTTTGAGTAAGAAGTCAGAATTAAGATACCCTTGTATGAAGTGTGTGGATCCATAGTTTCCTATGTAAAATGGAGTTAGTCATACTTTGCTCAGTTGCTATGAAATTTAAATTGGATTTAAGGTTCAAGCATAATATTTGATGCACAGATTGTTTAATAAATAGCAACTCTTTTTGGTGTATAGAGAATTATATCCATAAAAGGGTTACAAATGTTTATTAGAACCAAAAATTTTTGAAAAGCATTTTCCCTAAGTTATATATTTATTTACATATAACTAAAATCTGCTGAATAAAAGTTACCTGATTAACAGACACAATTAAAAAAAAACTAGAACTCCCCTATCTCTCGAAAAAACCTCCATTTGTCCTGTAAAATAGAGAATTTTGAATGTTACAAATCTCCAATTGGAGACATTGATAAATTTTTGGTGGCTTTTGTTGACTGTGTTGATTCACTAGGTAGGAAAATGATTAAATGACTATTTAAACAATATTCTCTATTAATATCCTCCACAGAGCACTGTAACATTTAAAACAAGAGAAGAGTTCACAAACCACCTTAAAAATGTTTAACCCATGCTATTTAAATCCAGAGTAAAACTTTATATTGATATGAAGGTCACATATTTGTTTCAATCTTTTCAGTTCACTGCACTGTGTGCATACATATTTCAAGTAAGCCCTATAGTTGTAACTCTAGCAAGTGACATGTGATGGACCCCAAATCGCTGCACTGTGAAATATGCACAGAGAAAAAAAAGGACAAATGAAGATATCAAGGTCTGTGTTATTTTGCACTGAACTGTAAAACGCCACCCTTGTTGGACACAAGATCACTGATTCTGAGCAAGGCTCACTGACTGCTAAGTTGTGGGTAGTGTTTTCACTTTCAGTAACTGTTAATATCCAGAGTTATCCAGGCATAATGACCTCAGTATTTGTGATACATTGTTGAATTTTCTGGTTCTTTTAACTTATTTAGACCTTTCTCCCCCTTCTCCTCCACCTCTCTATTCATTGGAAGACTGGAATGATCCTGAGTCTAGCGATAACTCAGGGCTGTCTAGCTGTTGGTCATCCAATCAGAGTCAAGGCCGAGAAGGGAGTATCACTTGAAGGATTTAAATTAATCCTACAGAAAAGGTAATGTTCATGGGCTATTTAGCTTGAGATAATGCATATTAATTTCAAGACATCTGAGTAGGCAAATTTTGATGCTTTTCTGGCTTAGAATACACATTAGCTATTGTTTTCCTAATATAAATATTAAAATTTAAATCTAAAATAAGCATTCCTATGTAGTTTTAAACTGTTATTTTTTTTCCAGTCCTGGACTTGAGCTAAGGGCCTGAGCACTGTCCTTGGACTTTCTCAAGGCTAGCACTCTATCACTTGACCCTCAGCACCACTTCCAGCTTTTTTCTATGTATGTGATACTGATGAATCGAACCCAGGTCTTCGTGTATGCTAAGCAAACCCTCTAACCACTAAGCCAAACTCCCGGCCCCTAAACTACTGTTTTATAATTATCAGAATTCATTTCTTTAAAGCCATTCTGATAGCTCACTAACACCCTTAAATGTGAGTATGTGTATTCTTTTCTATGTGTTCTGAATATAGAACACTGAACTGTGAAATAAATTGTGATAAGAAAACAGTTTTGAGCTTGTAAGGGGATATAAGTGTTCTACACTTACTTATTTTATTTATTTGGTCTGGTGGGTCTGGTGGTAGTGGCTCCTGCTTCCAATCCCAGATAACTTGACCAAGATAAGATTGTTGAGATTGTAGTTGGAAGCTGGCATGAACAAAAATGTCTTTTGACCGCTTGTCATTGATGAGCTTCACACAGTGGGAAGTATCAAGAGCCTGACAAAAGTAAATAGTGCAGATAGTGTCTACAAATCCAGTAGGCAGGAAGTAAGGCCCTGCCACAAACCTTTGTAGAAGAAAAGTAGGACTAGAGGTGTGGGTTAATGGTTAGAATACCTGTCTAACAAGTTTGAGAATAGTAATTCAAACCCCGGTACTGACAAGAAAAACATTTAATGAAGTGTTTAACTTTGAAAATCTTTATTAATGATTTGTTTAATCTAGAGAAGGAAGATAAAAGAGAGTAGAATAGGAGAAAGGAGGAATTCCTGTTAAAATGAATATTGCTTATCTTTATATTAATGGAAAATGTTCCTTTATCTGAGAATCAAAAATCTGTTGAAAAGTAGAGGAAAACTAAAACATTTGAAACACTAGAGCTCCCATTGTGAAGCTATACATCATTAACAAAGTACAAGAGACACAGGACCAAGATATTTAGAGCGTACCTCAACTTTCAAAAGCAGTTATCTTTTTCTGAACAGCTAAAACATTTGTGTGACTTATTTTTTTAGGTACCAGGATTTCTTTATAAATAGCAATAAATACCTCATGTGACAGCAGCTTCTAGAGACAATTCTTTTCCTTCTTCTAAGTCACATAATATAATTTTAACAAAGGCTATGTAGGATCCAAGACATAGCACTTTATGTGCTAAAAATAATAGAACTAGCACTTAAAGTAGCAACCTGACAACCCACAAAGAATATTGTAAACATATCATGCCTCATTAGTTCAGTTCTGTCTCATTTGGTGTCAGTCATTTTGTTCTTATTGAATGTAGCAATTCTTGCACATATATTCCTTTAATTTTTTTTCTGTGTATCAGACCATTAAAAGAGGAAAAGAAGACCAATAACATCATTATCAAGTGATAATATTTAAAAATCATGAAAGATGATTTCTGTCAAAAGATATTTTGAACATCTTATGAATTCACTTAAAGTTATTTTTTCAGACTACTACTTAATCTTGATATAGCTTTGTTTTTAGGAGTGTAAATATGAAAGATCTGACCTTCAGTATTAAATAAAGTAGTTTGATGTGTAGTGCCTCACATCCACACATACACACATGGAAGTGAGAATACAGAGATTATACTCTGTATAATCTTTTGTTTGTTCTGCACATTATTGAAACTTTATTTTGGTATTAGTTATCAATCTATCAAGACAGAGAGATCTCACATACAAAATTGCTTCTTTTTTTCTTTCCAATGGGAGGAAAAATCAAAAGAATGACAGCACTGGATTTGTATTCTATCATGGTACCTACAAAGCAGGAAGTGAGTGATTTAGATAAGACAGATATACTTACATATCATACATTCTCTACTATTCCATGAGGCAGCCCCAGTAGCAGCTCTAAGACTATTTGGCCTGTAAAGACTATTAAGTTTACAATCTCTGTCTGCAGAATCAAGGAACTAAGTAAACTGCTGAAGCATGCATGCTGTGTACAAGACTCCTTGAGAAATTTCCTTGATCAGAATATGTACAGGGTTGACTTTCTATCGTAAAGATAATCTATAAAAGAAGTTCCGTAGTCTCATGGAACTCTGCCCAATTTTCAATGACCTTGACTACCATCCTTACTTAGATATTATTGATTAATTAATACCACTTAAGTCTTGATGGAAATGGAGAGATAATTGGTCAGTGTTTCCAGACTAGATTGCAAACACACGATGCTTTAAGGATAAAGGAAAATCCAGTCAACAAGTATGGATGTACAGCATTTTAATGTTTTTTAATTAAGAATCATTAAAGAAAGCTGGGTGTGGTGGCTCACACCTGTAATCCTAGCTACTCAGGAAACTGAAATCTAAGGATTGAGGTTCAAAGCCAGCCCGGGCATTAAAGTCCATGAGACTCTTATCTCAACTTAACCACTAGAAAACTGGAAGTGGCACTGTGGCTCAAAGGGTAAGGCAGTAATTGAGCTGAAGAGCTCAGGGACAGTGTCCAGGCCCAGAGTTAAAGCCCTATGACCACCCCCCCCCAAAAAAGAAAAAAACTCATGACAGAGAAATTCCATTTGATAGAAAACATTCATTTGAATTTGTATAGGAAAACAAATTTGTGATCATGGGACTTGTGGATAGTGCTCCATACATTCCAGTAGGAAATGCTGAGCATTGGCTTCTAAAATGTTCCCCAGAGCCAGGAATTTGGCCTAGTGGTAGAGTGCTTGCCTAGCATGCATGAAGATCTGGGTTTTATTCCCTGCTACTACATATGTAGAAAAAGCCAGAGATGGTGCTATGCCTCAAATGGTAGGGCTCTAGCCATGAGAAAGCTCAAGTTCAGTGCTCAGTACCCGAGTTCAAGTCCCAGGACTGCAAAAAAATATTCCTTAAACTGAATTGTGTCTCTGACTGCATTTTTGCCTCTACTCTCTCTCTTATAAAAGGAACATTTCAAAAGATATACACATATGTGGAACATTTCAAAAGATATACACTCATATGGTCTAGTGATTCACATTAGAAACGCTATCACCTATGTAAATAAACATATATGTTTATGCCTCCTGAGTTCATTTACAAAGAAACAAGCTTGTACCAGGATAGGTGGTCCTCACATTTTCTTTTGTCTGTCTCCTTTATTCCATTTAATGTCCTTGCCTAAGGCTGGAGATTTAACTCAGTAGCAGAGACTTGTCTAGCACACAAGAACAAAACCAAAAACACATATCATAAATCTTAAAAACAGTCTCATGTTCCTCTTTATTAATCCAAATTTCCTGAGGCTTATGGCAGACTAGTCCCTCTACTTCCACCCCGTTTACTCAATCACCAAATCAGTTCTCTTTTTATAATGTTCATACACAGGAAAAAGACAAATTATAAGTATGTTTTTCACGGTGCTAAGTGAAATGACCTGCAGGACACAAGAGGTTTATCTTTGTGATTATTGTTCTTAATGTACTATGTGAAGTTATTTCTTTTCTCCTCTTTTTCCCCCTTATGGCTTATATCCTGTTGTTACTGTATCTGACTTTGGTACCTGGTATATTGTATGTATGTTTGCTTGTTTCTTTGAAATAAGGAAGGGAAGAAGAGAAACAAGATGATTGGGAGCAGGTAGAGAGAGGAAAAGTGAGAGAAAAGCATGGGAAGGGCTATCAATATTTAAGAAGTAATGTACCCACTCCCTGACAAATGTAACTGTAGCCCCTCTATACATCACTCTGACAATAAAATACAATGCAAAAAGAAACATAAAAAAGAAATATTCCCATACCCCCAAATTTTCCATCCTTGTGGACCTTAACTAGTTACCCCACAATTCAGTCCAGACACTGGCATTAGCATTAGATCCCACATGTTGAAACTTTAATCCTATAAGACTTGAGGTGACAATAGTACTCATTTTTGTAATTTGCTAGAATGTGTCACAGAACTCGGGAAAACACTTTATGTACATTTACTGTGTTATTTAAAAAAATACAGCAAAAGATTCTGATGCACACTCAGACAAAGTGATATATAGGAGAGAAGGGTCCTGAGTGCAGGCTTCTCTGTTCCTGTGGCACTGGTTGTGCCAGTCTTGAACATTCATGCATTTACAGGTAAATGCCTGAAAGCTCTCCAGAGCCTGTATTTCGTGGACTTTTAAGGAAGCATGGGTAACTAGCTCAACCTCTAGAGTTTCCCTTCTCCTCCCAAAGGGTAGGGCTGCCTCAGAAAGTTGTAAGCCTGTAATCATAGCCTGGTCTTCCCGGTGATCAGGCTTCTAGGGAAATCCACTAACAGTTGCTGCAAATAATCCTATCATTCAAGAAAGACATGCTAGGAAATTGAAGGCAGAATCAGTTTTTTTTCTTATCACAACATTATTTAAGATATTGTTTTTTTTCTTTCCTTCCTTCTTTTATCATTCTGGATCAATGTTTTCCAAAACAGGGACTGGAGATCATATATATCTGTAAGAATCACTTTCAGCACCTATTAGTGTAGTTTTGGGGGGATTCCAGACTTTCATAATTGTTAATTTCTCAATATTATTGAGTGTAAAATTACTTTAGGAATGGTTAGCTTCATCATATTTTTAGGATTGTCTTCTTAGGCTCTATATATGTATTTTTGTTCAGACTTAGTTCAGAAAGTAAGACACTCTGATAAAATTCTATGTTTTTTTTAATGTTTCATAGTATCTCCATACTAGCCTCTTAATCCTTAAATGTTATTTTAAGTACATTTCCTTTTGTCTAACAAAGGATTATTATTTCTTGGGGGGTTAGAGCAGAAGGTTTGATAATCTATATTAATTATACTCATTTTCTCATTGTTGCTGTTAGTACTATACATGCACACACACACACACACACACACACACACACACACACACACACACACTCCACCACCACCACCACCACCACCACCACCACCACCACTACCACCATCACACAGGCACACACACACAAAGTATTGTGCATACAGCAGTATGACAACAGAGAAATAATTGTTTGTTGTAAGGCCAATTTTAACTGCTGAGAAAGAAGTGATGATTGATAGGGGGTAGAAAGTCCTCCTGCCAGGCTCTATGGAAAATAATCATTTCATTAGAAACCTACAAGTATTTCTGTGTAGAGAAAAAGTGTCACATTCTAAATCATTTTTCCTTACAGACATAAAGGAGATGAATCACAGAGGTGGGTGTTTGGAACTGATGGCTGTATTTATTCTAAGGTAAGGATTTCAGAAGTCTTGACTTTTATTTCTCAGGCTTTGTGCTCCAAGATTCTTATGAGACATACTGTAACTAAAAATGAAATTGTACGGATGCACAAATGGATTTCACATTCTCTGCCACTGAGGTTTAACATTTGACTTAATTTAACTCAATTCTTTTAAGTTTTGTTTCATTTTAAAACACGATACATATAATTTCATTATTGTAATTTGACTAAAAAATTCCAGGGCATCAGTTTCCTTATTTAATAAAATGAGGTTATAAGAATTGTTAATTGAAACTATTTAACCAGAGCTGACTCTGCATACTTTAAGGATAGCCTCAAAGTTTCTTCCTACAGAGTAAACTATATTGGATTCTATACCTACCTGGGATTTGTTCCGTAATAGGTAGCTGAGTTTTTTATTATTTATACTATTTACACGAACTGAACATCTAGTGAACTGGAGACTGAAACCTGCCAAAATACGCTGAAATAAGATAATGCTTGTTTCAGCCGATCGGGCTGTTTCTGCATGTCATACCCCATTTTCTGGGCACAAGCGTGGTCTGCGCATGTGATGAGGAAAAGCATTTACAGACAGTTTTAGTCTGGACTACTGCCTGATTCTAAAATTGTGGATTAAAGCCAGTTAATGTCTAGCTAGACTGCAGTAATTTTATCTACTAAAATGGACTAGAGTCCATCATTTCCCCTACTAGGTAAATAAATGTGCAATAGAAATGCTCACATATCTTTTCTTTTGATTTTATTTTATTGTAGGGGTGATGAATAGAGGGGTTACAGTTACATTTGTTAGGTAGTGGGTACATTACTTCTTGAACATTGATACCCTTCCCATGCTTTTCTCCCACTTTGCCTCCCAATCATTTTTTTCCTCTTCCCCTCCCTATTTCAGATAAACAAGTAAACATACATACAGTATACCAGGTACCAAAGTCAGATATAATGTCAACAGGAGACAAACCCCACAACATCTTCATCCATTCATCTACTGAGGGGCATCTAGTCTGGTTCCACATCTTAGCTATGGTAAACAATGCTGTTATGAACATGGTTTCCCTGGTTGCTTTAGTACATGCTTGTTTCTGGACATTTGGGTAAATGCCAAGTAGAGGAATTGCTGGGTCATAGGGGAGGAATGGCCATACTGCTTTCCAGAATGGTTGAATGAGTTTATACCCCCACCATCATTGTGCCCTTCTGATCCCATCCCCGCCAACATCTGTTGTTATTAGATTTCTTGGTAATGACCATTCTAACTGGAGTGAAGTGGAATCTCAAAAGTTGTTTTGACATGAGAAATGCTCACATTTCTTGATGAAAAGAAAACGCTTATGATGATGGTCATAGCAGTATCAATACTGGCAAGTAGTTAGGTAGTTCCTTGGAATCAGAACATAAGTAAATGATGGGGTTGGAAAACTAGGGGGAAGAGGTAGGTAGGGAGGTTGAAGGAGGTTAGATGTTATAGTACTAGATTAGTATGAAAATGGCACAATGAAACCAGTAGGAGATTTTGTGTATGGGGGGAGGGTGAATGGGCAGAAGAGATGATGATTGGAATTCAGTGTAGTCACGTATGGAGGTGTAAAAATCCCCTCTTTCCCCCAACAGGTTAAAAAAAATCAAATGTTAAGCATTTTGGGTTTTCTGGGCACATCCCCCTTTTCAATTATCAGCCTTCCCTTTGTAACTTGAAAGTAGATAATATGTAAAGCAACCACATCAACAACTCTAGTTGTGGCTGTGTTTCAAAAACACCTCACATACAGAAGCAAAGCAGACAAATTTGGCTCATGGTCCATATTTCCCAAACATGGGATATGGCAATGCCAATAAGCAAAGTATAACTGTACATAAAAATGTACATTAATCTCACAAACATAATGATAGACTGGAGTTAGGTTCCTGTCAATGGTGTGTTAAGATAGGCTGTGTGTGTGTTTGGAGTCACAGAAAGAATGAAGCTTTTACTTCTTGGTTCAAGTGAATTTTCTTCTTTTCTCTTTCAAGAACTGTGATTTGTGTTTGAAGTCCTCCTTATGTGTTAAAGGTTTGTTTTCAGTTGATAGAGTTAACTAGACTGATTAATTCTGTCCAAAACATTAATTAATCAATGGATTTACAATTGGATTACTGGGAGGTAATGCAAACTGTGGAAAATGGGGCCTAACTGGTAGAAATGAGTCACTGGGAATGTAACTTTTGAAGAATGTCTTAGGTCAAGCCCCTTCTGTCGTCTCTTTTCCTCCTTGTTTTTTTTTTTCAATTTTTTTATTGTGATTAATAGAAGGGTTACGTTATATTCACCAGATAGAAGGTGCATAACTTCACAAACATTGATACCCTTTCTCATGACATGGTTCCCATTTCCCTCCCATCCTCCCCACGCTTATCTTGATTTCCCCCATTCCCTATCCAATTTCAAATAATCAATTAAGCACATATAAAATATATCAGAAAGCAAGGTGAAAAATTGTAACAATATGAGATAACCAAAGGATGGCAAAAGAGATGAGCGATAACATAGTACCTTAAGGACAACACTCACTCATTATATGGCTTTTGTTTCCTTATCCTGGAGTTCCTAACATTTAGTGTGGTACTATTTGGCCTAATGTCTCTAGATTTTGTTGTATTGTAAATCTCTGCTAGGAGAGCCCAAGGTTTGTACTGATTATGACAAATGAGAGAGACTGTTGGGTCTATGTTCCTTTGAGTCTGGCTTACTTCACTTAATATGATTTTTTCTAAGTCTTTCCATTTCCTTACAAATGGGGCGATGTCATTCTTTCTGACAGCAGCATAGAATTCCATTGTGTATAAATACCACATCTTGTTGATCCACTCATCAACTGAGGGACATCTGGGTTTCGTTCCATATCTTTGCTATGGTAAATAGTGCTGCAATGAACATCGTTGTGCTAGTGGATTTAGTATGCCCTTGTTTCTGGACAATTGGGTAAATGCCAAGTAGTGGAATTGCTGGGTCATAGGGGAGCTCTATGTTTAGTCTTTTGAGGAACTGCCATACTGCTTTCCATAGTGGCTGAACGAGTTTGCACTCCCACCAACAGTGTCGTAGTGATCCCTCCTGGCCATATCTCCTCCAGCATATGTTGTTATTAGTTTTCTTGATCCTGGCCATTCTAACTGGAGTGAGGTGGAATCTTAGAGTTGTTTTGATTTGTGTTTCTTTTATGACCTGAGATGTTGAGCATTTCTTCATGTGTCTATAGGCCATACTTATTTCTTTTTCAGAGAAGACCCTCTTTAAGTCTTTGGCCCATCTTTTAATGGGATGGTTGTTTCTTTGGAGATTAGTTTTGGAGTGATTCAATTTCTTGAGCTGTTGCTATATTTTAGATATGAGGCCTTTGTCCTTTGTGTGGTTGGTGAAGATCTTCTCCCACTCTGTAGGCTTCCTAATTAATTTACTAGCTATGTCCTTTGCCATACAAAAGCTCTGCAGTTTAATGCAGTCCCACTTATCCAGCCTTTCTCTGACTTGTTGTGTTTCTTGGTCCTTGTTGAGAAAGTTTTGACCTGTGCCAAGGAGGCACTTCTTGTAAAGTTTTCTGTGTGTTGGCTTTTACCTCGAGGTCTTTAATCCATTTGGAGTTAATCTAGTACAGGGTGACAAAGAAGGATCCAACTTTAGTTTTCTGCAGGTGCTTAACCAGTTCTGCTAGCACCACTTTTTGAAGAGGCTGTCTTTCTTCCATTCTAAGATTAGGTGGCCATAGGTCTGTGGTTTAATATCTGGGTCCTCAGTTCAATTCCAGGCCTGTTCTTGTGCCAGTACCAGGCTGTTTTGATTATTATAGCTCTGTAATAGAGTCTAAAGTTTGGTATTAAAATTCCTCCTGCGCTGTTCTTTCTGCTAAGAATTGTTTTTGCTATATGGGGTCTTTTATTATTCCATATGAAATTTTGGATTGCCTCTTCTATTTCTTTAAAGAATGACATTGAGATATTGATGGGTATTGCGTTGAATTTGTAGATAGCCCTTGGCAAGACTGTCATTTTCACGATGTTGATTCTTCAATCCAGAAGCATGGGAGGTTTTTCCATTTCCTCAGTTCTGCTTTAATTTCCTTTTTCAGGATTTTAAGTTTTCATGAAAAAGGTCCTTTACATTCTTAGTTAAGATAATTCCTAGGTACTTTATTTTCTTTGAGGCTATTGAAAAAGGAGTATCTTTCCTGATTGTTGCCTCGTTCCTCTCACTGTTGGCATAGAGGAAGGCAGTTGATTTTTGAGGGTTGATTTTATACCCTGCTACCCTTCCAAAGTTTTGAATCAGCTCAAGGAGCTTGGGAGTGGAGTCTATAAGGTTCTTTAAATACAGAATCATGTCATATGCAATGAGGGAAAGTTTCACTTCCTCTTTCCAATTTGGATCCCCTTTATGCTTTCTTCTTGGCTTATTGCTGTGGCTAAGAATTCTAATAGTATGTTAAAGAGGAGTAGAGAGAGTGGGCATCCTTGTCTCGTTCCTGATGTTAGAAAGAATGGCTTTAGCTTTTCACCATTAAGTATAATACTAGCTGTGGGTTTGTCATACACAGCCTTTATTATACGGAAGAATGTTCCATGGATTCCTAGTTTCTCCAGAGCTTTTAGCATAAAGGGGTGTTGGATCTTGTCAAATGCCTTTTCTGCATCTATTGAGAAAATCATGTGATTTTTGTCCTTTCTCCTGTTGATGTGTTGAATTATATTAATTGATTTGCGTATGTTGAACCAGCTTTGCCTCCCTGTGATGAATCCTGTTTGATCATAGTGTATATATTTTTTTGATGAGTAGTTGTAGACGGTTGGCCAGTATTTTGTTGAGAAGTTTTGCATCAATAGTCATCAAAGAAATGGGTCTATAGTTCGCTTTCTTTGATGAATCTCTGTCTGGTTTGGGGATGAGGGTTATACTGGCTTCATAGAATGAGTTTGGCAAAGAGCCTTCGTTTTCAATTTTGTTGAAGAGCTTGAGGAGTATTGGTGTGAGCTCTGCTTTGAAGATTATAGAATTCAGCTATGAATCCATCTGGCCCTGGGCTTTTCTTAGGTGGAAGGTTTCTTATTGCCATTTCTATTTCAGTGCTTGAAATAGGCCTGTTTAGTTGGATTAGGTCTTCTTGGTTCAGTGTGCATATGTTAATATTGGCTAGAAATTCATCAATTTCTTCTAGATTCTCAAATTTGTTGGCATAAATGTTTGAAAAGTATTCCCTCATGATGCTCTGGATCTTGGTAATTTCTGTTGTGATATTACCATTCTCATCTGTGATTTTGTTTATTTCGGTATGCTCCCTTCTTTTTTTGGTAGGATTTGCTAAGGGTCTGTCAATTTTGTTAATTTTTCAAAGAACCAAATCCTTGTTTTGTTGATTCTTTCTATAGTTTTTTTGGACTCCAATTCATTTAATTATGCCTTGATTTTTAATAATTTGCTTCCTTCTACTAGGATTAGTTGGCTTGTTGCTCTTCTTCCAGGCACTTAAGGTGACATGTTAAATTATTGGTTTGCGATTTTTCCAATTTGTTATTGTAGGCACTCAGAGCTATAAATTTTCCTCTGAACACTGCCTTTTCTGTGTTCCATAGGAGCTGGTATTTTGTGTGCTCCTTTTTTTTAATTTCATAAACTGTTGGATTTCTGTTCTGATCTCCTCGATGACCATTGGTGATTCAACAATATGTTGTTCAATCTCCATGAGTTACAGGGTTTTTGTTGGTGGAGACTGATGTTCAGTTCCAATTTGATGCCCTTGTGGTCTGAGAGAGTGCAGGGAACGATTTGAGTGTTTCTGAATCTGCCCAGGTTTGTTTTATGTCCTAAAATGTGGTCTATTTTGGAAAATGTTCCATGTGCTGCTGAAAAAAACTTATATTGTGATGTTTCTGGGTGAAATTATCTGCAGATATCTGTTAGATCTAGTTGGTCTATACAGTTGTTCAGTTCTAAGGTTTCTCTGTTGAGTTTTTGCCTGGTTGATCTGTCATAGGTGAGAGTGGTGTGTTAAAGTCACCAACAATCACTGTGTTTTGATCTGTGTATGGTTTCAGTGAATGTAAAGTTTGCTTGATGAAGTTTGGAGCTCCGGGATTAGGTGTGTAGATATTTAGGATGGTTATATCCTCCTGGAGGAGAGATCCCTTTAGTAGTATGTAGTAACCTTCTTTGTCTTTTCTCACTAATTTTAGTTTGAAGTCTATTTTATCTGATATGAGGATGGCAACTCCAGCCTGTTTAATGGGGGCCGTTAGCTTGATAGAGTTTATTCCAACCTCTCACTTTCAAAAAGTGTTTGTGTTTTTGGGCAAGATGTGTCTCTTGAAGACAGCAGAACTATGGATCTTGCTTTTTGATCCAACTAGACAGTCTATGCCGTTTAATTGGAAAGTTAAGTCCATTGAGAAATATTTATTGATTCCTGTCTTTTTTAAAACTTTCATTAGGGCCTGTGTCTTGACAGTTCTTGTGGTACTTAGTTGGTATGATGTTTATGTGCCAGTTCTTTCTCTGTTGGTTTTCTATGTGTAGAACATCTTTGAGAATTTTTTGTAATGTTGGTTTGGTTGCTATGTAATGTTGCAGCTTTTCCCTGGAATGGAATGTGTTTATTGTTCCCTCAGTTATGAATGAGAGCTTAGATGGGTACAGTATTCTTGATTGGTAGTTATTTGACTTAAGGATATGACATATATGCTTCCAATCTCTTCTTGCTTGCATGGTCTCTGCTGAGAAATCTGTGGTTATTCTGATTGCCTTTGCATGTGATTGTTCTCTTCTCCCTGGCTGCCTTTAGGATCCTTGCTTTGGTTTCTATTGATCCTGTTCAGATTATAATGTGGCGGTGGGATATCCTTTTCTGGTCAGGTCTGTTTGGGACTCTAAAAGCTTCTTGTATCTGGATGGGCCTGCCCTTCTGGATATTTGGGAAGTTCTGTGAAATGATTCCCTGAAGTATATTGCCAATATCATTGACCCCTTTCTCCAGACCCTCCTCAATTCCAATTAGGCTTCCTAATTGTATCTTGGACCTCCTGAAGCGCTCTCTCATATTTCCTAGATTTGGATTGACTCATTTTCTGTTCTTTCTCTATAACAACTAAATTATCTTCAACCCTGGAAATTCTCTCTTCTGCATTGTCTAACCTGCTATCAAAGCTATCTACTTTATTCTTCATCTCCCTTGCTTCTAATTGCTCATTTTTGATGCCTTGAATCTCTTGTTTTAGATCATGTATGGATTTTTTTTAACTCCTTGATTTCCATTTGAGTGGTTAGCTCAGTAGCTTTATTCTCTTTGGATATTTGCTGGAGTTTGGTCACCTTTTTGTTTGTGGATTCTATGAATTCATCCATTTTTCTTTGAAAAACCTTTATTATGGCCTCCTTTATGGCTTCTCCTTTTTCACATATCACCTTGTTTATGGTTTCCTCTTGTTTAGCTATGGCTTCGTCCCTTATCTCTTCCTTTATATTTTCACACTTTTCATTAATGATGTTTATCAATTTCATTTGTATAGCACTTGGAAGACTCTCCTCTAGATTTGCCGCTGACTGCTCCATTGCCTATTTATATTGGGTGGGAGATGCTATTCCTTGATTTGACACTTTTCTTGAGTTTCTTGTTCTGCCCATTTGAAAATGAGTGCAAGATTAATACTAAACAAGATTATAATTTTTCAGAAATAACCAACCCAGACCTCTTTAGCTGGCTGACAATAGATGTTCACAATTTTTAATTGGTATTATCACTCTCTGTTTCTTTTTGTGCATTTACAGACAAATCTAATACAACTACTGATTACCAATTCATGACCAAAACAATAAGCCTCTCAATCCAATCTCTATTGTATTTGGACCTAGAGTATAATTGAACACCTAGATACACAGCATTGGTCAACAACCATCAAATGTAGATCCATGCATTATAAGAGTTGAAGGATGAACAGAGGACCAGAGATAGAAAAATAGTATGAGAGACAACAGGGAAGGTTGGAAAAGAATAATGTAGGGGTGTATGATTATTATAGTAATGAAGAAGAGGTATAGTTTAAGAATAACTGACCTAAGGTGATAGGAAGATAGAATATTTGAGTTCAAAGTTTAGAAAAGATTACGTAAAACTTATGAAAATAAGAAGAGTAATAAGAAGAATATATCGAGAAAAGAGGGAGGTAGATATAGGAGATTTCAATGATAAAAAATTTTAAAAAGACAGAAAAAAAGAAACAAAGCAAAACAAAACCAACAACAACAAAAACCAAAAAACAATACAAAATGAAAAACAGAAAAACAAAAAACAAAACAATAAAAAAAAGAAAAAGTGGGAGGAGATTCCTCACAATTGTGAGCTCTTACCTAAGAAATACTAGGTTTGAGAACCAGGAGATTAAAAAGCAAGTGACTGTATCAATATAGATATTGTTTATATTCAGACTGTCCCCAGAGCTGTCACTATGTTTCCAGGAACAACCATATTAAAAAAAAAAAGGTGTAGGTAAAATGGTAAAGAGAAAATAAGAACACCTAAAAATGCAATTGAAAAGGGGTAGAAGAAAAAAAAATACAAAGAAGAAGAACAACAACAAAAACAAAAAACAATAAATAAAAAAAATGGTATTCTTCAGGTTTATTTGGGGGGGGCAGGATAGGAAACTTGTGTCTCTGCTAAATTTGGGATCTAAACACTTCAGAAAGTCTTTTTTTCTTGTGATTTGGCTTTGCGGTTTTTCGGATCAGATTGCTTGATTGGTAAAACAAAGCTGAAAGATTTGCTGGCGGCAATGTTTACCAGGCCTGTGGCCGGCTCAGGGGACAGACTTCAGCAGGGGCTGGGGCTCGATTTCCTGCTAAGGGATCTCTGGGAAATCCTTTGCCCTATAGAATGATGGCGCTGCCAGCATCACCTCTCAGGTTCCAATTGCTTTGGCCGGGTCTTTGCCAGCAGTAAAGATGTGCTGCTCTCAGCTGGTGGAGGAGGGGATTCCTTCCCAATGCTGTTCCTCGAGCAGAAGTGGAAACTTCTCCTGGGAGGTACTCACAAATTGCTGGATTCTCCAGTTCCAAGAAGCTGGCAGGTCCGTGCACGGCCGGGTGTCGGCTCTGGGCTGTGCAGGCTCTGCGTGGCTGTGTCTGCAGCTGGTGGGTTTGTGCCTTGCGCCGCTGAAAAGCCCTGTTTGCTCAGATTCAGAAGAGCAGCTTTGTGTCTGCGGCCGCTCTGAGTGGCTAGCGCCCCTCTATGCTGTCTTCTTGTGCTGGTTTCTGCCTTTTTTCCTCTGTGACTGAGATCTCTGTGTCGCTACAGCTTACTTAGGATCAATTTTTTTTTTCTTTTTTGGTTGTGAACTTTCCCTTATGCTGCCAGAACTGGTATCTCGGCGGGAGCTGAGAAAGACTCACACTGAACCGCCGCCATCTTCCGCAGATCAAATCTCTTTTCCTCCTTCTATTCCTCCCCTCTTCTTCTTTCCTCTCCTCCTCTCATTTCTCTCTTTCTCTTGTCAATCTCCTGGTCTGTGTTCTGATTGCCATAAGGTGAGCAAATTTCCTCTGTCATGCTCTTCTGACATGACATGTACTCATCACAGGCACAGAAATATTGAGCCAAGTGATGTTGGAGTGAAATCTTTTTTTTTTCTTACCTTTAAGAGTGATGTAGAGTTACATGAGTCAGGTAATGAGTACATTTCTTTTCAACCAATGTCACACCCCCCTTTATTCTCTCCCAGTTTTTCCCCGCCTGACTTCTCTCCCCTCAAAGTTGTATGGACTAAAATTTTAAACCAAAATAAACCCTCACTCCCTCAATTTGTTTTGGGTATCTTGTCATGGTGACAAAAGTTGGCCAAAATAAGTGGATACTTAAACAGTGATTTCACTTCCACTCTGTTGTCCTTTTATTCTTTTCTTTCAATTTCTAATTTTCAAATTACTCTCAACAGTAACAAGCTGGCATATGCTCACTTTCAAATTTAAAACAATATCTTTAAGAAAGTTTTTGCTCAAAAATATTATTCTTTAATACAATCATTACTACCTATATGTTCTAAATCCACAGAGGGAAAAATTATTAACAAGGCATTTCATTCTTTCAGAGGTTTAGAGATTTCTGATTAGCTCTAAATTTAGTCATACCCGGACTATTTCCATCTAGTTAAGGATAAAATGGAATATAATTTGGTAATTATTTGCAGCTGGATCAGAAATGGAGCTCACACCATTTTTAAAAATTAGAATTGCTGCATTAGGGTATTAATAACTAATCTTGGCTCTAGCAATTATTAGCTGGGTGGCTAAGTCATTTAACCTTTCTAAGCTGCACATTCTTCATCTGCAAAACAAGGATATTAATACTAACATTTTGAGCATTTGGCATGGATTCTGGTCTGTAACAGCTAATTGGTAATTTGTGTCTAATAATGATAATAATGATGAACCATTTTAAACACATTTATTGCATTTGATTATGTGGTTTTTACTTGGGTAACTTTTTCCTTTTGCTTTGTTTGTTTTTAAAGTTAACTGTTCCTGTACTTATTTGCAAAAAGCTAATAAAAATCACACTCAGTTCTCTGTAAAATATACCCGCTTGCACTAAATTACAAGCTTAAGTTTGAAAACAAACTTTTCAATGGAAATAACACCATGGATTGATGCATACAACCCAGAATAGTAGTAAACCAACATTCTTAGAAATGTGCAGATAGATGACCATCCATAAAGAACAAGGTTGACACTGAGTAGATAATTTTAAAATGCTGAGATCCGAATAAGCAAGTACAGTAAGTAGGGAAAGATGTCAATGTTAATATTGAATGATCCTGATACAGTATTGAAAAAGTTAAATCCTTCAAGAGAAAAATTGACAAAAAATGGTAAGGAAAATACAACCAAAGAAAAATTCTAGGAGCCAATCCAAATATATATGTGGAGATCAAAGTTAGGTCAAATGTGTGGCCTCTCGTGTATATGGGAGGAACATTCTCTGGCCCTTTTAGGGTAAAAACAAACACACCGATGTATAGTCTTTTCTGTCAGTGTTGCTATACCTAGAGGGGGAATTGGGCAAAAGTGAAAGTATGAACATAATTTCTGTCTTCGATAGTAAAACGTGTGGCAGAAAAATTTACTCTGTGTTACAAAGCCAGTTAATAGCAAAGATGGAATTTTAAATCAGGCTAAGACCATATTACGTTACTCAGTATGTACTGGGGAATTATTTAAAGTTTTTGAAGTGAGAACGATGTGATCAAAGATATTTTTTGTTAAAAATTTATCTTTGGCAGTGTAAGTTGAATTAGAATGAGAAAAATGCAGTGAATCCCAAAGACTAGTGGACATTGAATAAAGTGATGGATTAAGATCTTAGGGTCAGTTTAGGATGATGAGCTGGCGCAAGCAGAACAGACTACCAAATGCATTCAATTTTGTGGTAATGCCATATAAATATATGTATATATGTTTGTGTGTATATCCATTTATGAGAATATTTTATTTCCACTATTTTACCTATTGTGAAAATAATTTGAAGCCAGGCACTGATGGATCACACCTGAAATCCTAGCTATTCAGGAGGCTGAGACCTGAGGATCAGAGTTGAAAGCCATACCTGGCACTAAAGTTCATGAGACTCTTATCTCAAATTAACCACCAGAAAACCAGAAGTGAGTGGCACGGTGGCTAAAGGGGTAGCATGGTGGCCTTCAGCTGAAGAGCTCAAGGACAGTGCCCAGGCCCAGAGTTCAAGCCCCATGACCAACAAAAAAAAATACTTTGATGAACATCGATATAGAAACTTGTATGTGAATGTAAACTATTATTTCTCAGAAATATATAATGAGCAGTGTACTTACTGGGTCATATCATGTCTCCACAGTTAACATTTTGAGAAACATTTAAATAAATGGTCATTCCACTTCACATTACTTACTATCAACATTTTAGGAGTTCTGACCATTCTACATCCATTCCAACTCTTGTTATTCCCAATCATTTTGATTATGGTCATCTAATGGGTATTATTTCATTAAGGTTTTGATTTATTTTTCCTTTATAATTAGTGATATTGAACATCTTTCATGTGTTTTGTTGGCCACTTGAATATCTTTTGTGGAAGAATTTATTCCAATCATTTTCTCCTGTTTTAATTGGGTTGTTTTTTTTAAACTGAGTATATATGCATTATCAGACATATTGCAAATATTCTCCCTTTGATGTCTGTCTTTACTTACTTGATAGTATTGTTTGTTGTACAAAAATTAATTTTTGATTATGGTAATTTGCCTATTTTTCATTTGCACATTTTGTGACATCTCTTACATTTTTGTAAAAATGGAGTGTTTTAAGACTCACAGAATAATCTACTGAACATAGAATGATACATGGACTTCTCACACCAACACAACCATGGCCTCCCCTGCTACGCACATCCCACACTGAGTGGTACTTCTGTTATAACCATGAGCCACCAAGATCCTGTAGTTAACATCAGCTTCATTTTTGGGGCTTTGGGTTCTGTAGGTTTGAGTAAATGTATAATGACCTATATTTGCTATTATTGCATTGCTCCTATGTCTGTGCTTCCTGTATTCTTCCTTCATTACTCTTCTTCTTCTTCTTCTTCTCCTCCTCCTCCTCCTCCTCCTCCTCCTCCTCCTCCTCCTTCTCCTCCTCCTTCTTTTCCCCCCTCCTCCTCCTCCCCCTCCTCCTCCTCCTCCTCCTTCCTCTAGATTCTTCTTTTTCTTCTTTCTTTTTGGTTGTGGGCCTGGGCATTGTCCCCCAGCTCTTCAGCTCAGTGGTAGCACTCTACCATTTGAGCCACAGCACCACTTCCCCTTCATTCTTCTTTAACCTCTCTCAACCACTGATCATTTTACTATCTGCAGAGTGTTGACCTTTCCAGAATGTTTTGTGGCTGGAGTCATAGACTTCCTCAGATTGACTTCTTACATTTAGTAAAATGTGTTTGAAGTACTGAAAGCCATTTATTTTTAGCATGTATACTTGTATTTTTAGCATGGCAGAATTTAAAGTTTCTCAATATCTCTTTTGCTCTCCAGAACAGTGCCACAGTGTCAGAACTTCAGTATATTTAATTATCCATCAACTTCCTTTGTACACATATATAGTTTTGGGGTTTGAACACAAGGACTTGCACTTCTTAGGCTAAGGTATACCCTAGCCCTTGGGGGCTTGTTATATTTTTAATTAATCAATCAATTAATTATTTTGCCAGTCCTGGGGCTTGAACTCAGGGCCTGAGCACTGTCCCTGAGCTTCTTTTGCTAAAGGCTAGCACTCTACTACCTGAGCAGCAGCACCCACTTCCAGCCTTTTATGTTTATGTGGTAAGAAATCAAACGCAGGCTTAATATATGCTAGGTGAGCACTCTACCACTCTAGCACTAAACCACATTTCCAGTCCCTGTTTATTTTTTTGTCAGTTGTGAGGTTTGAATTCAGGGCCTGAGCTCTGTCCCTGGGTCTCTTTGTGCTCAAGGCTACCTCTCTATCAGTTGAGCCACAGTACTATTTCTGGTTTGATTTTGTTTTTTTGTCCGTCGTGGGGCTTGAACTCTGGGCCTGGTGCTCACTGAGCTTTTCAGCGCAAGGCTAGAGCTCTACCATTGAGCCACAGCACCATTTCTGCTTTTCTGGTGATTCATTGGAGATAAGAATCTCATAGATCGATCCTCTGATCTCATCCTCCTGTGTAGCTAGAAGTACAGACATGAGCCACCAGCATTCAGCATTGGCTCTTTATTGTTAAGGCAGGGTTTTGGCTAAGGCTGGCCTGGACCACAACCCTCCTATTTACACTACTAGATAGCTTGATTAGTATAAAATGCAAAATTTGTGAGCCAGAACTTTTACTACTAATTTGACTTCTCATTCTTCCAAATGAACTCCTTTTTGTTGTTTTGTTATAACTTATGAGGTTGGTGCTACTTTAATTCTTCCCCTCTCCTTTTCTTGCAGGCTTATCCTCAGTTTGTTCTGACCTATCTAGAGGAGCTAAACACAAACATGGATGTGACCCAGACTGAGTTTCACATTCACCATGGTATCTGGACCACAGAACATCAAGAATGTGGCAGAAGTGTGACAAAAGAGGTCAGTTTAGTGAGCCAAGAGGCAAGATAGAAACTTGTCTCTAAAATATGCTCTGGAAAAAAAATGTTCCAGTTGCTTTCAGAAAACAAGCTTGAATCCACATCTTGTTAGTGATTGTTTAAAATGAGTATGAAAGACATATGAACACCATACAGTCCTATGAATACCATATGTATCTATATACACACTATTTTATTAATTAGAGATGCACTGGCCTTTTCTTAGGATTCCCTCCTTTTGTCCTGGCCATGTCTGATGTTTGATTTTTTTTTCTTTTTTTGCTATTGTTGTTGTTTGTTTTGTTGCTACGTACAACCTGAAGGAGCTGTGGGGCTTGTTATATTTTTGGCATATATAATTCAGATATTTCCACTCAATGAAAACAAACTATATTATTCTTTTATTCCATTTATTAGATTTTGAAAAAATGTCCCAGCAACTCTTCTCTGAAGCCATTGCCAGAATTATCTGACACCCATGCAGTGCCAGAAGGTTCTCTTGAGGAGACAGAGCAGCTGATGGTGGCACTGGTGAGGAAACTGGAAGAGAAACATCCCAAGGCTTCTGCTCAGAGGTAGGATGCTGATGGGAATGAGTGGCATTGCTCAATGACATTCGATGCTTTCCTTCAGTTTCATGTAAGACTGATTTCTTTGATGATGGTTAAAATATTTCAAAAGCCTTTTGGCTCTTTGAGCATAGTAGTTTTAGGGTCACTTTCAATGAAGAGAGGTGACATTTATATGTATGTTGTTAAGGATTGATATATGTTATCATTTGTGAATTTACTTGGGATGGATTGCTTTCCTGGAAAGCAGTTTTCCCTAAAATATATTATAATAACATAATTAATCCAGAGCATTACTGAACATATACTCAATTATGAAAGTGCCAAGGTATTTTAAGAAAGCCATATGCCCTGAAAATCATTTTTATTTTTCATGAGAACATTATATTTAGTTCTGAGGAGGAGTGTGCTTCCATGTCTAAAATAGTGATAGGTCAACAAATTAACATCAGTGATTCCCAGTGAAATGAAAATTATCATAGGTTAGAAAATGGAAATCATTTTTCTTATGTGCTTAATTGAAAACTAAGGTTTTTTCTTCTTTGTTGGCTTTGATCAAAACCACAAAATGACTTCATAAGCAGCAATTTTAAGCTGTAATTATTGAAATTACTTTTGACTAAAAGTGAGTAAAACAATTCTTGCATACCATCTCACTAAAGTTTCAAGGGACTCCTAATTTTAAATATGTTTATTGCAATGAGGAATGTCACTTGAATTTTAAAGGAAAAACGAACTTTGAAACTTTTCAAATATTGATTTTAATTAATGATTATTTTACATTCTTTTTTTCTTTTTATTTATTTATTTAATCAGTCGTGGGGCTAGAACTCTGGGCCTGGGCATTGTTGCTGAGCTTTTCAGCACAAGGCTACTGCCCTATCCCTTGAACCACAGCGCCACATCTGGTTTTCTAGTGATTAACTGAAGACAGTCTCATGGACTTCAGTGCCTGGGCTGGCTTTCAACCGAGATCCTCAGATCTCAGCCTCCTGAGTAGCTAGGATTACAGGCGTGAACCACCATGCTGGGCTCTACATTCTTTTTATTTATTTGTTTGTTTGCTTGTTTTATCATTTTTTCTACATTCATTTTAAATTGTGTATTCCTAACTGGAAGTTTGATAGGAAAGCCATCTTTTTGCCTATTACGTAGCAAAAGCTCCTCTTCAATTTATTATATCTTTAATTTATATTTAAAACAGTTATTTTCATGGTACGGCACAGAAACAAAGAACACCTTTAGAAATGGTCTGTATCCTCCTATGAGGAGGTCCTGGATGTTCTAATAATTTAGGGTCATTAATCACACACAAGGTTCTCAGATCTCTGATGCTTGTCCATATGACCACAGGCTGCAGTTACACAGCCAGGCCTTGTTTTACATATAGGCACACTCCTTGTGATTCCTGTGTCACTACAATGGTAGCCCCTTGAGAACCATCTCTAAGATGTTTGCATCTAGAGTAGGAACTCAGGAAAGACCAGGGCTCAGGGAAATGCGGTATACTACTCATGAGTTTGTTGTTGATCCAGTTTCATAGAATCACAAAGCGGATGTGGCTTCTCTCTATCTTTTCTGAGACACTGTCCTGATCCGTAGTCAGGGAGGAGGAGGAACAAGTTACTCCTGCTTTCAGAACCTTGAAATCTGTATGGAGTTGCCTAGTGTTGAACCTTGCCCCTGTGATGACTAACCTTCTACCCTGTGATTTTTCTCTTTTTCTTTCAGAGGGTAGCAGGCTTGTGTGATGTAGAGACCTGGCTTCTACATTATGTTTTTATATTTTTCCTGAAGTAGTACATTCTGATGCTTGAACATGAGAGGAAAATATACCAGGAGTGACTCTTTGCCCCTCTCAAGAGGCTTAGGTGCCAGCTACCATAGCACTATAACCTGTGTTGTTAGAACTAAACAAGATTTTTAAATTTCTAGAAATAAAGTGGTAAGTGTAGAAATGTTCTTAACACAAGTACAGATAGAAGAGAATGTTTAACAGGGATAATACAATAGCACGGCTTATCCATAGTTACAATTAGTTACCAGTGTCAGTTATGGTCCAAAAATAGAAAATGGAAAATTCCAGAAGCAAAAAAAAAATCTAGTGTTAGCTGGACCTCAGCTGTTCAGGTCTGTTATCTTTTCTACTCAGGAGAATGAGATTCAGCAAAGTCTGAGAGACTCTTATCTCCAATTAACTACCAGAAGACCTGAAATGACACTGCTCAAAGTGATAGAGTGCTAGCCTTGAGCAAAAATGCTCAGGCACTTTGCCCAAGCCCTGATTTTTACCCTCACAACTGAGGAAATCAAATCAAAACAAAAGCAAACAAACAAAAAAAATGACTGAAAACTCATTTCAATAATCTTCCTTTTATTTTTGAAGATGGCATTATGGAGCAAAATTAGAATGCAATGCTGAATTTGTCCTGTTAGGAAGAAAATCTGCATGTTTTATCACTGTAGCTTCAAGAAAAGCTTTGTATTTTCTTGCTTTTCTCAATGGAAATTCAGGTAAAGAAAAAATGTCACTGCACGAAACAAATGAATTATGTAAAAATATGAATTTCAGAAATGTGAAAGAGAAATAGGCTTTTATGACATTGAGAAAAAATTATAAGTAAAGAATCTGAACAAAGAATATTTAATTTTAAAATGATTGGATAATGGAGACACACACCCATGCCTATTTATAGTTGTACTTCCTAAGAAGTATCTGAGAGTGTGAGGAAGTATCACAATAGCTTAATTTGGGGAAAAACAGATTGTGATTCTTCTTGTGATAGCACATAACAGGTGAAAATAATAGCATTACCCACTATAAGTGATAAATTTACTGTGTTCAGTGCTTTAAGAACATGTTTTCACAATACTAACAGGGCAATAAACAGAGGAATCATCTTTACTTTACTAATGAGAGCAATGAGGCATGGAGTGATTAAAATTACTTGGCTAGAGTCACTCAGCCATCAATTTAAGGCAGACCTATTTGAACCAATCTTGCTTTGCATTGTATAATGCTTGACCATTTATGTTCTTGTCTCACCATTCTTTCCAGATCCTCAACCCTTGAATTGGATGTTACTAGTTTAAATGAATATCTTAGACAGGGAACCTTGAAGTAAGGTAGAATAATTTAGAAATGGAAAAATGAGAAGCATAGCAATATAGTCAGTTGTTCATAAACAGTAAAGAAAAAGTAGGAAATAGAGAAATTGTGAACTACTGATTTCTTCTTGCTTCCAACTGTCTAAATCTGCTGATTTAAGAAATGTGCCCTTAAATAAGAGATTCTTGGAAGTCCTTTTGTAATATGCCTATAACATTGTGAACATTTAAGACTTTCAGGCTTTGATGATTTAGTTTAGTGACAGGAAATGAATGGCTGAAATTTGTTGAATATTTACTCCATGATTAGTTGTTCTCATATGGACTTATTCTCATAACATCATGAGAAATTGATTTGTATTTTGACATCATAATCTGATGATGGATTTAGTCTTATAATCAGTTATGATACAGAAACTCAAGCCTTACCTGCCCATTCATACAGCTGGCTGGGGAGGTATTAGGATTTGAACTTGGATCTATGTAGATCTGTAAACTGCCTTCCTTCCCATAGTTTTAATTTTTCATTATCATAACAGATGACATAGCAAATAGTGATATAAAATCATTATTGACATTACATTTGTCTTACATCATGTCAGAGTTGAATTGACTATTTGCATTTGGATTGATGAAGTATTTCTAATTTTTCCCTTTAAGCAAGACTTATGCATTTCATACACACTCTAAAACATAATGAAAATAAAGATTCTCCTAGCTACAGGATCATTTTCTTTAAATTTCACATGGTCAACTATTGGGAAACAGTTTGATAATTATCTTTTCTTTAATAGGAGGAAATTCTTTTTCTCATTGAAAAAGCAAAATTCCTGAACTACATAAGATTTTACATGTAGTTTCTTAGCTCACAGTGGTGTATATTTTCTTAAATCCCACCTTCAGAAAATATTTTTGTTCCCTTCTTGCTTCAATAAAGTAAGTTATGTGTACATGTAATTCCAACTTTGGTCCAAAGTAAAAACAAATGCCATGTTCTGGCATCTTTTAAGTGTCTGGAATGTGTTTGTTTACATTGGTGTAGCGCTTTAACAGTATTTAAATTGAATAGGGGGTGGGGAAGGACTGGGCCAGCCAACAAAGTGTGCTGACCCAGCTTGTCACCCAGTGACCTGTGAGAAGGAAATAATGAACTGTGAGTAGCTGTCATCTTAACTGTTTCTGACAGTTCGCCTTTGGGCACATCTGTGTTAGTTGCACTGGAAAGGCCTTTGTTCTTTTCCCACCAGTGACTTTGTGGGGCTGCTGAGGGGTTTGCTAGCTTCTGTACTCCTAACCAGTCCTGTCCTTCCCAGGGAAGCCAGCAGCTGCCACCAGTGGCCATTGACATTTCTCTTCATGACTCAACTTGGCATGTACTTCACTCTTTGGAGAGAACAGATCTATAAATCTTTTGATTGTTTTTCATTAAAACATTCTTGAATGTCTGTTGAGTTCAGATACTAAATTTTTTGTAAAAGGGAGTGACAAAATATATGGAGCATTTTCCTCATTTTATACAGAAAAAGGTAAAGACAGCTCAGCAGATGGACAGGTGATTTGAAGAAAACATATCAAAATATTGACAGCTTTTTACTAAGTTCTTAGGTTTTATTTGACAGTTATTTGCCAACTTTTAATAATTGAGTGTTTCATCTGCAATAGGGAAAATCAATACAAATTAGAAAAAATTTAAAAAATTTAGGTATTGATGCATACTTTAGTCATAAGAATATTTAAGATAAAATAGGCAAGGCTCTAGTTCATTTGAGTTCACATTTTCCACTTACAATTTAAAAATAAGCTTTTATCTGATAATTTAAACTTTCAAATAGCTTCAGTCTTTATATGTGGAAGTTAATCTAGTGCTTAAAATAATTATCATCATTAGGAGATGAAATTTGGTCAAAAACAGGTGTTTCTGTCCCTTGTCTCCTGAAGTTTAGCAACTATTTCAGTCATAACGGATGCAGAACAGTTTGAATAATGCACATAATGCCCTAAAGGAATTGTTTAAATTAAAATCAAAGCTTCATTTATAAAATATAATTTGGGTGTCAGTTTTAAAGCCTTATTTACATTTTTACAATTGCAGTAAAACCAGTCCTTCTACTATAATTAAGTCTGGCTAGGATTGGCATAAAATAAATACTGAGCATTTGGTTCTCACTTTATTACATTTACAATTCCAAAAGAATATAAATCTAAACTATATTTCATTGGTCAGCATTTAACAGGTCCCTTTCCCGTGGTAACAGAGGAAATGAAGCTTAAAAGAAGTGACATGCTTTTTTTCTGTATTCAAGGTTTCTGTCTTAGCAGATTTGAAATGCACTAAAGAAACTATTATAGTCTCTTCCTTTTCAAAGAAAGAAAAACAATCATGAATTCTATACATAAACAAAATAATGGTCATATCTACATAATTATAAATTGTAGTAAACTGCTTATTAAAATGGAAAGAGTCATATTCTTATTTTCTTGGGTAATCTGTTACATATGATTTATTACTCTTTTAAAGTGTCTATGTAGTTTTGTATATAGTTAATGGTAATCTGTAACCATGATTTTGCTTTGAACTTTGTTTAGTAAATATCAGTACAACTCTTATAGAGATAGTGAATGAACAGGTCAGTTTTAATAATAGATTGGAAAATGAGCAGTTAAGATCCTCACAGTTCCAATTCTTATTTCTAGAACCCTTACTAATACACAAAAATAAATATTAACATATTTTCAGTACTTTCTAAATCGAATTATTCTTTATAGGAATAAATTTTTATGTTAGAGTATATTACTTTCTCGGTTTGAAGAATTTTCCTGGTGCCTAGTGGTAGAGTGCTTGTCTAGTATGCCCAATAACCTGGTACCACACACACAGAAAAAGCTAGAAATGGTGCTGTGGTTCAAGTGTTAGAGCTTTAGCCTTAAGTAAACCCAAGACTAATGCTCAGATCATGAATTCAAGTCCTGGGACTGTCAAAAAAAGCAAAAAAGAATTCTCCTTTAGCTCTCATATTTTATATGAGCCTGTCTTGATATTTAAGACTGTGAAATTATTTTCTATTCTAGGTAAATGAAAATATATTTTTGGTTTTTTTATTAAATGGGTCAAATATCCTGAGATTGGCTGATATAATATTGTTGGCCTGTTTGAGTTTGGGTATATAAATATATACTTATCTACATATACATGTAAACATACATGTTTATGTCTAATTGGGGGACTTTTCTACCTTGGCTGACTTCAAACCATGATCCTCAAATCTCAGCCTTCTGAGTAGCCAGGGTTACAGACATGAGCTACTGGTGATTGGCTTTATTAAAGACAGTTAAGCATTTTATGATTAGTTTCATCCCTGTTTTCATACATAAGTTATCAAAACTTCCAATTCATCTTCTTAATTTTCACTTTAAAAATTGTACTATCTTCCTATTCTACTCCATATTGCCTGTTCTTAAATAGGACTATTTAGGGCTCTATTTTTTCCTTCTTTAATATCCTAGCTCTGATAGTGTGTCTAGTATTAAAACAGTGGTGGTTAAAAGTCATGATGTTAGAAAAGGAGGAGACAGAAATAGAGGTATTATTAAATGATCACACACACATAGAATTGGATAAGAGAATGCTACGACCTTCCATAAGAGTGGTAGTTTAGGTCTGTAGCTTGTCTATCTCTTTATGCCCCTACCTCACTTTCAGTCTTTACTAAAAGATCATACTGGTCATGAAAGTCTACAGCTCCTAATCCTCCAGAAGCTTTTCATTTCCTTTGAAAGAAAAGTCTTTATTAAATTACATCTGCTTTACCAAACACATTGTATCTCTTTGACCACCATTTTTTCCTGTTCTTTGCTCTCCAACTATCATGTCTTCCTGTTAGCTATAATTATTTGGAGAAATCTTCAGAGAACAAATTACTTGGATATACTCATGAGCTAACCTAGCAACTCATTAAGAATTTTTTTTTTAAAAATCTGGAGCCTTTGTCTAGAACTAGACATCCAGTGTTTCTTCAGTGATTGAAAATTCATATTATTATCTTTAGAAAGCATTATACAGAGTAACCTACTATAATATTAGCTTCTCATTCTAACAGCAGGTGGATGTATTCAATGTACTTCTAATAGAGAAATTTGAACTGAGCTTTTGAGTAACCTATATTTGAAGTTTTCCACTAAGAATAACAAAATAGAGTCAAATTCAGTGAAATTGTATAGAAGGGAGAACTTTGGTTTTTAAAAATGATAAATTGGATGTATGAACACTTACCAAACTTGAAAGAGTAAAAAGTAACTTTCTAAATCTGAGATTCTTCTGACTTATTCATAGAAAATACATCTAAAAAAAGTATGTGCATGTGTTTGGATATGTATGTGCTCATTTGTGCGTTAGATTGGAGGGATCCTTTCTTATTTATTTCTTTTTGCCGGTCGTGGGGCTTGAACTCAGGACCTGGGTGCTGGCCCTAAGCCAGTTTGTGCTCAAGGCTAGCACGGTACCTTTTGAACCATGGTACCAGTTTTAGTTTTTAAATGGTTAATCCCCAGGCTGGCTTCAAACTGAGTTCCTCAGATCTCAGCCTTCTGAGTAGCTAGGATTACAGGCATAAGCCACTTGTACCTGGCTGGAATGATCCTTTTTTACAGGCCTGTACACACAGATGAATATAATTATGAGAGTCCACATAATATATATATATATTCACACATATATATGAGAGACATAAATATTATTATTATTATACTTAAATATCTTGTAAAATGCTCATTATGGCTTATCTTTCCTTGTTCAAAACTTAATAATAAAGTATATCTAATATCTTTCTCTCACTATAATGTGAATGTTTGAATAATAAGGTTATTGCCCTAAAATTCATACCACTTGCCATTGTAACAATAGTTGCTTACTAGATATCTGTTACCATGGACAAAAATGACACATATTTAGCTATTTTTTTTTAAAAAGATCCATTTGTATTTTTCTGACCTTCTACGGGTCAGAAGTCCCAATAGGCTTAACTGGATTTTCTTCCTAGGGCTTCTTATGGCTGAAATTGAAGTGCTGGTGGCCTTGACTTTTATCTGGAGGTTCTGGGAAAGGGCTGGCTTCCAACGAATTCCAGGTTGTTGATCCAATTCAATTCCTTGTAGATGTAAGACAGATGTCTCTGATTTCGTGGCTGTCATCCTCCTAAAGGAGTTCGTATTGTTTAATGGAATATGGTGTGTCCAATCTTCCCTGTGCTTCAAGGACTAAGAGCTCCTTCTGCCTGCCACAAGATGATGATTACCCTCACCCCAAGAATCTTTGTATTTTACCATCAGCTGGGCTATATAACATTATCAAGAGTGATATTCCTCACTACAGACTCCAGGGATTGGTAGAGGCCATTTTTAAGAATCATTTTCAGAATTTTTCTTACCATACTACTGATCTCTGGTAAATGACTAGCTTAAATTACTTCTTGATTTATTGTTCAATTGAAAATGTCCTTTTGCATAGAAAGCAAGTATGTGTATATACACATGCACATGCCTGACACCTCACAGCAATGTGCTCATTGACTTAGACCAGGCCAAGTGCTCCAGTCCTGGATTGGAGATGGAGACAGCTTCATTGGAATCACATAGACTCTGACTAAACAAGGGCTGGCATTCAGAAAGTCACCCAGATTGGGTTGACAGAAGATGTTAAAGGATGCTGAGCAGCACAAGAAACAATGCCTACAACAGTGTCTTTCCTTCTCAAAATATATGTCCGTGGATATATTTGACATGTATAAGTTATACACAAATATTTCAACTTACTTGCACACTAAAGTGAAACAACTGTGGGAAGCAGAAAGGATGTTTGGTTAGCTATTTTAGTTCCCAAATTAGGGATGTACTTGAATGTTTTGTGGTAAAAGTGAATTGAGGTGGGCACCAGTGGATCAAGCCTATAATCCTAGCTACTCAGGATCCAGATATCAAGGATAATGGTTTGAACCAGCCCATGAAGTAAAGTCCATAAGACTCTAATGTCCAATTAGCCAGCAAAAATCCAGAAGTAGGGCTATGACTCAAGGGGTAGAGTACCAGCAAAATGCTAAGTGAAAATTCTCAGTGCCCAGGCCATGAGTTCAAGCCCTACAGGTGTGCACATGCAAACACACACACACACACACACACACACACACACACACACACACACAAAAGAATGTGCATAGGATAACATTATAAAAAATATAAAACATAAACATTTTCAAAAATAATTTTGTACTTTCCAAAGTTGTTTATTATTCTAGAATTTAGTATATATTTGGTTATTATTTTTGTTTAGCACAGAACAACAGATGTGTTTATTATAAATTATATATTTCAATATTTTACCAAAGTTTTTACATTCTATTACATAAATTAGTTTGCAGATAATTTATTTACTTTTCTATACCTCAAAGTACAGAAGAATGAATTGAGATCCAATAAAATGAAATCATTATTCTAAGATCAAATAATGAAGTATCATGCTTAATATTATATTACAAGTTAAATGTACACTGTATGAAATGTTTGAGACTAAAAACCCTGTGGATTTCTTTTTTTCATATAATTTTTATTGTAATTAATAGAAGGGTTACATTATTTTCACCAGATAGAAGTTGCATTACTTCATAAACATTGCTACCCTTTCTCATGTCTTGGTCCCCATTTGCCTCCCCCTATTCCCACCACTCATCTTGTTTTCCCCTCTTCTCTATCCTATTTCAAATAACCAAATAAACATATATACAATATATCAGAAAAAAAGGTAAAATGCTATAACATTATGAGTTAACCAAGGGACAGCAAAAGAGATGAGAGATAACATAGTACATTAAGGACAATAATCACTCATTATATGGCTTTTGTTTCTATATCCTACAGGTCCTTTCATTTAGCATCATCCTATATTGCCTTATGTATCTAGGTTTTGCTCTATTGTAAATCTCTGCTAGGAGAGCCCAAGGTTTCTACTGATTATGACAAATGAGGGAAACCATTGAGCCTATGTTCCTTTCAGTCTGGCTTACTCCACTTAATATGATTTTTTCTAAGTCTTTCCATTTCCTTACAAATGGGGCGATGATCACACAACACACAAAGGCCTCATATCTAAAATATATCAACAGCTCAAAAAAATGAATCATTCCCAAACTAATCTCCAAAGAAACAAACATCCCATACCGAGAAATCAAACTCAGGTCTTCATGTGTGCTAGGCAAGCACTCTACCACTAGGTCAAACTCCCAGCTCGTTTTTGTTGTTCCTTTGAACTATGAAATATAATTCCTTTAATGAAGGCTATTAGAATTTGATGAGACAATTAATGGATGCAGCTGACAGCAGAATACAGAAGGTAGTGTCCTGACTGGCAGCCAGATTTGCTGGTCTAAGTTCTTCCCGGCTGTGTGAACATTGGCCTCACAGTTTAACTCTTCTTCTCCCATTTATCATGTATAAATTTAGAGTAATAATAACTTTCTGAGATTTTCCTAAGATGATGTGAATTAATATTTGCATTAGAACATTTGGAATAGTACTGGTGGGAAAATCATTGTAGTACAAGTTGCTTGGTAGTTAAGTACTTAGAAACAGTGCTTAGGGTATAGATTCTTAGTAGAAAGTTATCTGAAGTAGTCCCCAGTCAGAGGCTTGTTTTATTTCCTCTATAGCGCTTGGCACTATCCTGTTTACTCATTTGTTTTTTCATTTATCTGTCTACCTTTTGATAGGAAATAAGCTGCAGAGTACAGGACTATTACAACTCTTTTACCCCTACCTGGGAGCCTGGAACATTTCCACACAGGACACTCCCGCAACACAATCATTAGTCCCCCTAAAGATAACATTTGCTTTCTGATTGCTATACTTTAAAGGTAATACCACTGTATGATAGACTCAGTAATTATTCTGGGTGGGAAGTCTTAATTGTTCTATAATCTTGTCTGTAATGGAATGCTTACAAATATCCTTGTCTAAATGTCTAAATGAAATGCTTACAAACATCCTTGATTAGCTATGCTAATTTGGCATTTATGACATACATTAGAATGTGTAGTTTTTGTTTAAGATCTTTAACATAGTGTAAATACCTTGAATGGAGTATAATTGAGATTTTTTTCTCCTTATCCACATGAATGAATATGATGCTTTAGTGTTTCACCACATTAACCCCAGAGGAATTACAATTTCTTGATGCTATTGACCTAGCTTTTCTAGCTCACAGCTGTTTTCTGATATAGTGTCTGACCTCTGGGATAAAATAGGATTTAGGATGCTTTCTCATTTGTTCAGTGTTTTCATTTTTTCTTCAGAAGTATGGGTAAGGGATAAATTACCTTGTATTTTACTATCAAGACCTGTTTGATACTCCTAAAGAGTTAAACCCTTAATTATCAATAGTTTTATAAATCACAGCAGATCATTAATGCAAAACTTCTTTTTGGAAAAATATATGAATTTTTATTGCTCTCAGTTAAAGTTATTTCAAAGTTAAACTTGAAAAAAAAACCCTGATGTGTAAATTTCGCTAAAACCAAGGATTGTGACTTGTAATGACTCTAGAGTGCACATCATTTATGAACTAGAGCAGAGATTTAATGAGGGATGAATACATGATAATAATTTGAATTTTTAGCATTTTATTATCCATTTGATTATATCACCACATTTTAGAATAAGCATTTATTAAAATGTTAACTACATATGATTTGTAAGTATCATGACTTCCAATTTACCTCTTCCAATTATGAAATTGGAACTTATGGAAAGATTTGTTGCTATGACATATATTAAAAAAGACTTCTTTTGAAAGTCTTATTGTTTTTCAATTTAAGGTGCTAAAGTTCTTTTTCTTCTCCTTCCCTCCCTCTGCCCCTTCCTGATCCCTCCCCTGTTTTCTTTCTCCTTCCTTCCCTTTATTATTTCTTTTTTTCCATTCTTCTCTTTCTTTCTTCACTAATATTTCACTTAGGTATATACAAAGGAAGTGCTTCTCTCATTGTAGTTAAGGCACAGCATTTGGATCTTCAATAGTGCTCCATGCCAATAGCACTATTAACCACAGAGGGGCATTGACACAAAAGGGAGTGAGCCTGCTGCGAGGCCAGGTCAAACAAAATAATTTTTGGATCCTTTCCTCATCCAAAATATGTTCTAAAATCCAGAATTGACCTCTAGTGTATTTTACTTGCAAGTTGACCCAGAGAATCAGGTTTTCATCTTTGGAACTTCCACAACACAAACTAATATTTTAATCCCATACTTTAAGTTTTCTTGTTTTCCAAAGAGATGAAAAACAATCAGTGAATATGGAGGCATGAACAAAAATTTCAAATAGCATGAAGTTGACTTAACATACCTAGTGAGTATCAAAATAAAGTAACTATGATGCTAAAAGAATGAAATAAATTAAAAATACTATGCAGGTATCTTAAGTGCTTAGTTCTTACATGTGCAATCATTGGCCAAATTTCTTGACCTCTGTTACTCAAACACACACACACACACACACACACACACACACACACACACACACACACCCAAAAGATAGGATTGTCTGAATTACCTTTAAAACTGAGAGGAATAACAAAAGATGCTTAGTATTTGGAAACATAAAAATCAGAATTAAAGCTAATGTTGGTAATGCAGAAATATTCTCCTCCAAGCCATTTCCATTTGTTTGTCAGAGTCCAGGTAGTTCTATAAAGGAAAAAAAAACAGATGTTAAGTGAATAATGGGCCCATCTGGAAAGGTAAGCTCTAGGAGACTATGCATATAAGACACCTCTAGAGGAAACTTTAGAAACCCATAGGTTCCTGTACTTTGCAAACAGAATTTCTTAGTGCACTATTACGAAGCCAACAAATAATCCTACCATAACACTGGATTTACTTTTTTAAAATTTTTAATTTTATTGTCAGAGTGATGTGCACAGAGGTTACAGTTACTTATATAATGTGGGTGAGTACATTTCTTGTTGGGCATTGTTACTCCCTCCCATGTTTATCTCCCACATTCCCTCCCCTAACATCCCCCTACCAAGTTTTAGAGTTTACTTCCAATATATTTCTTTTACATTACATTTAAAGCATAGTATACACAAGCTTTTGAGGAATAAAAGGATGAATAAAAGCTTAATGTAGACCTTGAGCTTTTAAACTCTATTTCGTGGACCTAGGATTCAGCAGTAGTGGAGATGAATCTGGAATTAGGGCTAACCAAGAATTGGCCCTTCTCTACTTCTACAACTGCTTCTATACTGAGCTCCTGCTCACATGATGGTGTTGGATTATGGCCTGACTGCTTTAATCTAACTACTGACTCACCACTTCCAATCAGATGATGGTGGGAAAGTTATTTCTTTTTAAGATTTTAAAAATTATCATTAAGAAGTAATGCACCCTCTGTCGGGTGAATATAATGTAACCCTTCTATTAATTACAATAAAAATATATGAAAAAATTATTATTAAGTAGCTGTACAAAGGAGATGTCATATAACAAAGCAGTTTATGAATTCACAGCATCTGTATCAGTGTCTCCTCCATCAACATTATCACCCCCTTTTGACCAATCCCTTCCATTACTTCTCTTAATTTTGTGGTATGTATAATGAATTCTTGACTGCATTCTCCCTCTGCCTTCGTTAACCTATACCTTTCCTCTTGTTCCCCTCCACCCACTAATTTCTGGTGTTGATTTTGTTGATGTTTGATCTAGCCTTTTTAAAAGAGTATACTATTTGAGCTCTCCATATAGTCTGTTACACATTTGTAACTACTTGTGTACTGCCCAACATATTTACTTACATAGAAACTTATAGGTACTAACTATCTATCTATCTATCTATCATCTATCTGAAATGAAGAAGACTAGATAACTTTGTTTCTGAGTCTGGTTTATTTTATTTAATATAATTTTTTCCAAGTCTCTTCCTTCCTTCCTTTCTTCCTTTCTTCCTTCCTTCCTTCCTTCCTTCCTTCCTTCCTTCCTTCCTTCCTTCCTTCCTTCCTTCCTTTCCTTCCTTCCTTCCTTCCTTCCTTCCTTCCTTCCTTCCTTCCTTCCTTCCTTCCTTCCTTCTTTCTTTCCTTTTTTGGGGGGAGGGGTCATGGGGCTTGCATTTGGCCCCAGGCACTGTCTCTGAGCTCTTCAGCTCAAGGCTACCACCCTACCCCTAAGCCTGGGCGCTGTTCCTGAGCTCTTCAGCTCAGGGCTACCACCTTACCCTTGAGCCAAGACCTATTTCCTGTTTCTAAAGGTTAATTAGAGATAAGAGTATCAGGTCCTTGTGTGTCCTGGCTAGCTTTGAACCTTGATCCTCAGATCTCAGACTCCTGAGTCCGTAGGATTACAGGTGTGAGCCACTGCACCCAGCCCAAGTCTCTTCATTTCTTTCTGAATGGTACAATACTATTCTTTCTATATCTATATAATGGTCATAATAGCAATATCAATTCTTATGGTAAGATTAGTTCCTGGCTATATAATTGTCACATAATAATGGGTTGTCAGAATAAATAATTTTCCTAAAATTACCAAAGCAAAAAGCTATGGAACCATTTAAGGTACTTACAAATCTAAGGCTTAAGCATTCCAAACATATAAGGACACCTACTCTTGCATAACTCTACAGTGCACTAGATTAAAAAATATACATTGATATTTGTATAGATTATTTGTTTTACCAAGACTTCATAAAGCACCTATAATCTTGTGGATTCTATCTCTGAGTACTTTATATTTTAAGTTTAAGAGACAGGTGGAATGACACTCATATAATTGGCTTTTTATAGTATCTGTCACAAAGATATAGATTGCTCAAGGCTTGCCAATGGCTTTTGTAGAATTTTAATGATAATATTGATGAATATCCCTAAGTAATAATCAGAAGAACTGACTATTCTACATGAAATGAAGAAAATCATCAGATTTTTTTTCATAAACTTAAGGATAGAGAACAAATGTGGAATAAATAAGCATTCACTTGAAGAATATTCAACAGATGCCTGTCACCTGCCAGTTACTCTGGTAGATGCAGGGCGATATAAGATTAGACTCAGAAGTATACGTAGATTGTCAGCTAAAATAAAAAAATTATGCAAGATAGACTTGATTGGTGACAGAAAGTAAGGGATTGCTTTAAAAATAAATTAGTGTGGAGCTGGGAGTTTGGCCAAGTAGTAGAGTGCTTGTCTAGCATGCATGAAGATCTGGGTTTGATTCCTCGGTACCACATACATAAGAAAAGAAAAGCTGGAAGTGGTGCTGCAGTTCTAGCCCTGAGAAAGCCCAAGGACCGTGCTCAGACCCTGAGTTCAAGACCCAGGATGGGCAAAAATAAAAAAATGTAAAAAAATGGTGTGGGGTAAAAGGGCACAGAAACAAATATGAGAAAAACTCTCAGTGGCTAAAGCTAGAACAATTTAAAAAAGAAAAAAATAGCCAGGGATTGAAATAAATATTCTTGAGTTTATACTAATGTAAGTCGAAATCAAATGAAAAAATAAGCAGGGAGAACAAATGGACTCTTCTTTACAAGAGAATTCCAATATTATACATATAAAAGGAAGGAACACCTACCAGTGATTGCTGTAGATCAGTCAGTGAAGATTTAAATTGGTGAAAGTTGAAGAAAAAACATGGCACTGTATTTCAAAATAAATTCTGAAACACTGATTGATTATAAGGGTTATATTACATAGTTTTACCATGGCGTGATAGGATAGTATCCTAATCAAGTGATAGAAGTCATCAGGACCAGGAAAGAAAACGAATGGGGGCCTTCTGAAATCAGCCTGGCAGGTACCTCTGTGCCATTATTTCCCTAAATCCATTACTTCAGCCTAATTCTCAGAGAAGAACAAACAAATGCAACTTGAGGGATAATCTGATTCACTGGTCTTCACAACTGTTGAGGTCCTGAACAACAGCAGTCATAATGTTGAATTGTCACAGATTGGAGAGAGTAGGAAGACAGTAACTAAATGTCGTCCTGGGTTAGATCTTGGAAGGGAAATAGTGAGTAATAAGGATAGAATCCAAATAAAGCCTTGGGGTTAGCTGATAGCATTGCACCTAATCAAATTTCCTAGTACTGAGCTGATAATCATCTGACCATGTTAAGAGGCTGATGTGAAGGACACGTGGGAACTCTGGAATTTTCCTCAACTCTTCAGCAAATCTAGACTTGTCTTGAAACAAAACCAATTTCTTTATATTTCTGAGATTATTCAAATAGGATTCTAAACCAAGGCAAGCAAAGAAATTAGAATCTACTAAGGTAGCTCAAGCTTTACAGTCTTGGGGACTTTTTCTGGACATGTTTTCATGCTCTCCACACCACACATCTTTATGTATTTATTATTCACCATTCTTTTCACTGAACAATGCCTTGCAATTCTGAATTACTTCATGTATCCATTGCATTGTGACCTTCATTAACAAAAACTCCATTCAAAATTACTTCAGGATAAGTAATCTGCCTTCCTGTCAGATATTAGTTAGGCTACCAAAATATCTGAAACTTTCCAAGTAGTTACTGGCCATTTCAAATCTAGAAGATGAAGTTCTACCGAATTTGAATGTGAAATAGATGTTAAGTGACCCCCCCAAACAGAAACACAAACATTAATCAAGTAGCACTTATAGGTACTCTTTTCACACCCATCTGTAAGTGGTTTAGAATTTCCTTTTGACAAAGGTTTAAGTTCTATCTCTCCAACTTAAAAGAGATCTCCTTGGGCCAGCTTTGTGACATGGGCAATTTTTGTGCCTCTAGTTATCAGACAACGTACAATCTTGTACATAAATCATTGCTGCTGCAATTAGCTCATTTACCACTTGCGCCCTGCAGACAGAAGAAACAGCCCCTCCCTAAAACAGCTGGGTTGGAAATGATGGAAGTCTGTACTTTTGGATAAACAGACAAGGGGTCCCACCTCTTCCAGGTGTGTTGTTTTTTCAAGGATCAGCGGAGGGGCTAGAGCTGCTACCTTTTAAAATTGCTGGAATGATTCTGTTGGATCTAAAGCCCAAGATAATTGTCCTCAGGCAATTTGGGTTTATTTTATTCTTCTTTAAGCTCTTTAAACTCTGCTTTGGTAAATGAATCAAAATTTGGAAAGAAAAGAAAACTGTGCCCCTTCAAACTGTCTATCCTGTTTCAAAGGTATCATGCAAGAGATTTCTGAATTTTAGCCCAGGAATTAACCTATTTAACCTATTTGTTGTTTGCCTATTATTATTGTTGCCTCAATAACATCTTCATGTTTTATTTTTATTCATAGTGCCTTAATCGTATTCCTAAAAGATTTCTGTTCTTCCATTTGAACCATATTGCCATATAGCAGTCTGAATTATTTGTTCATTTTGTTCTCTATGAAATTATCATTTCCTTTTTTTGCCTTCTAATTTTTAAGCAGACCTTAATAGAAAAACATGACTTTGCAAACTGCAATGAAAATGTATTATGTTGCATAATATTGATAGAAGCAGTTTTGTTGTACAAAACACCTTTATTTTTCAAATTATTATTTTTTATTTTAATAATTGCATTTTGTTGTCGGAGTGATGTATAGAGGGGTTTCAGTTACATTCATCAGGTAGTGGGCGCATTACTTCTTGAACATTGATACCCCTTCCCATGTTTTTCTCCCAATTTCCCTCACCCCACCCCTTAAGACTTATATCTTTTACAGATATAAAACATGAGGTTCTACTCGCCAGTTCTTCTGTTATAAAGTTTACAGTTAGCTTCAGCAATTCCTCTATACTTGGCAAACCTTTTGCGTAATCCTTAGGTATTCATTAACATTCTTTATTCAAGAACAATCCACGCGTCTCCTGACTAAAAGATAAATGAATCTGAAAACAATTCATCAGAAATCATAATGTGTAATCTTAACACCTTTTGAAAATGTACATAGCCTTTACTCACACCCTGAGGGTAAATAGGTGTTATAATTTTATTTTGCTTAAGCTTGTAAAAACTCTCATTAAAACAACTGGGTATAATATAGTTTCCTCTGTTTTCTTGTCTCAGAAAGGGTTCGGGTAGTTCTAGATTAGTTTTTTCCCCCTATTTCTCTGGGTAATATGCAACTCTCCCTGTTATAGCCATTAATGTTCAGTAATAAGTTAGTCCTCAAATACCAATAAGATGATGTGGACTTGATGAAATTTAAATGTCCCTAAATCCTATGAATTGATCTACAGGAGCTGTTTTCCGCATGAGTGCTGGCTTCACCCAGGCAGACATCCGCAGAGCTGAGGAGGTCAGGGTGACGGAGGAGGAGTGGGCTTGGTGGTACATATGCACTCTCTTCCTGACAGTGTCTTGCTTCAGCAAAGGGAAGTGAAGCGCGTATACCATGCTCAGTGGCATTTCCAAATGCAGCTCAGCTGGGGGCCTAGGCTTATTGCATCAATGGCATATACCAAAAAAAAAATACATAATTTTATCAAAGTAGTAGATCACACTCTACCAATTCTTCCCTCCCCTTTCAAAATCATCACCCCCACACACTAATAGCTCTAATAGACATAGACTTTATGCATATTTCAGTCACAGCAGTATTTCTAATGCATATGTGAAAGGGTCCTTAATTTATGTCTACCAACTGTGTGGTGCCCTTCTTTTTTGTAATGTCATCATCCTAATGGTGTTTCTATTATACTCAAAGGTAGTAAATGAGGCTTATTGCAAGAAGGTAATTGATTTTCACTGAGTGAAAATGTAAATAGCCATAAGAAATCCTATGAAAGATAAGCAGCTCAAAATTGCCAGAAAAAAAGATGATTTGTATACATGGCTTATGGATCCAAGTATATAAAATGTTTCTATTTTTCAAGTTGATACAATAACTGTATCTCACAGCATTTTATTTCAATTTGAAGTAAAAATTGAAGAATTTTGATGATATTGCTTTTTTTTTTACCAATTTAACTGTGTACATTATTAAAATTATCATTTTGTGTGGAAGAAGGCTTCAATTGTCAGTGTGTCTCTTTAGCAGAGACCATGTAAATAAAATTTCTATTATGGATGTGTAAAGCTCTTTCTACAGGCAGAAAAGTATAGCGTATAGCATCTGGGTGGAGAACGTATACCTTAAATTGAATATACCAAAATCTTGTTGCAAACTAACATAATTGTTAGCCACATGGTATTTTTTAAAGCAAAGTTCAGAAGTACATTTTATAAATATAAAATCAGATTACATAGAATCATTGTTTTCAAGATTGGATTTGATGCGGATATATTTGGGACCAATATTTTCTCGGCAAATTATATAACTCTGAAACAAAGAATTGGCTAGAATAACGATAGCTTTTTAATGATATAATCAAATGCTCATAAAACTATGTACATTTGTTGCCTTCACATGTGAAATACAGTCATCTATATACCACTATTATAAACATTTTTACCTTTAGCATTGCTATGGTTTTTTGGATCTAAAGGTAACTTTTGTATGAAGAACCATAAAACAGAAAAAAAAATTAGTGTATTTTTAAGCACAAAAGTCTCCTTGAGTTTTGTCTCTATTTGGACTTTGTATCATGGTGATTAAGAAATAGAATGTACATTTTCCACTCTCTTGCATTTTTTTCTGTTCTTCATTTTCTAAATCTAAGGAATTATAAACTATAAAATGAGATTGTCTTTGTGTTCCTTGACTAAAAAGAAGATATTTGTATGATCTTTGGGTTGGCAGATGAAAAGATCTGATGAGATTTATTCCTACAGAAATATTCTAGGAAGTAGAGTAAGAAAAGAGCTCAAACTCTTTCTCACTGAAGGAAATTTAGAGCAGAGATTTTTTTGTTGTTGTTGTTATTTGTTTTTTAATCTTAATTTTCAGTATCATCAGATATACTGGGAACTTTTGTTTTATTCTTCATAAAGTATTATTTGGCTAGAGGTAGGCCTGACTTACTTTAGTCAAATGGAGGGTAAACTGAAAGCATCTTACTTATTACACAGTACTATGAGCAAAATATACTCTTTAATATTAATTGCCACCAACCAAGCCATGCTATAGTTTCAGATTCAGTTAGGCAGGATTCCCTGGTGGTGCTGAGCAATCATTAATCATGTCCAGAGCCACATACGCAAATTCCACTCAGTAGAAAGCCCACTCTCAAAATAAGAAATTCAACCTTATGGAGAAAACAAACCTTTGCATGTTATTTCATTAGGAAGAAAACATAAAATAGGTTTATCATACTATGACTTGGTAGTTTTTTATATCTCAAAGTTGCTAGTTGATTTAATAATCTATGTCATTTAACAAAAATTCTTTCTGAATTTGACTATCCCAGATTTATCATGCTGTGAGTAAATAATGAAAACAGGAATGATTTAAAGGCTACTAAACAATTACTATATTCAGATATAAAATTGCAGTAAAATTTGTGGACAAGGCATGGGTCACTCTGTTTGAATATACTTGATAGAGGTGGTATTATAGTGTGAATTTTAGATGGCTTGTCAAACATTTCATGGCACTTGCTCTTGTTAAGATGAACTTACAACCTTTGAGAACCACAGGATGGAGACAAACTTAGACTATCAGGAAAGGAGTTTAGACAATACACACAAGTGTTTTAAGAAAGTTGATTTTGGCTTTATTTTGAGGAAGTTTTAGGAACTGAGTTACTTAAACAGGGTTATCTATCCTGGAAAAGATAGCTTTACTAAATAAAATTTACAGTTTCCCAATATGAGATAATGAGTATTTTGTTATGTATTTTTTCTATGTATCAAAGCATTTTTCTCTTTACCATAATTTTCTACTTTGGATTTTAAGAAAATGATGTTAGTATCTCCCAGATGTCTTTCTAAATTTCAAGTGTAATCATGTGGGCAATTTTCTTTAAGAATACCATGAGAATACTGGCGACATTATGTAACTATGGTTCACTTCTGAACCACAGAAACTAATTCAGGTGCATTGTAGGCATATAAAATTTGAGTTTAAATGCTTTTAAGAAGTCATGCCATTTTATTGTTTGACACTAATTTTCAACCCAGCATGCCTTAGCAATGACTGAAATTAGTTCCGAGTGAATTATGGCTAATCTGTTTTCAACCATATACCAGAAATTTTTTTGCCAACTGAGCTGAGAGAGGGTTTAGAAATTGCCTTATCATCTGTTAATGGTATTAGAATCATCATTGAAAGATAATCTAGTATCCTGATAGTATGCACAACTATAGTGTACATCATACTTATGTTCATATTGTTTAGCCCAATTGTATTTTCATTGGTCAGTAAAAACAAACCCAAAACATTTGAAATTCTTTTCTTACTTCCCATCAACAAGTTATATCAATGAGGTTGCTGAAATAGATATGGACCCATTGGAAACAGCATTCAAACATGACAATAAAGAGTTAACACTAAATATGTTTTAATCTGCAAGCAAGAAAAAAGTGTTCTACAGGGGAGTGTATAATAACTCAACCATTAAACCCAATAGGCTCAGATTTTTGTTAGAGCTAAAGGCTGAGTACAATATTTTGAATATTTTGGCCCAATATGAGTATAAAAAGATGTCATTTGGACATAAACAAGCAGACATTTCTAGGCTTAATATTTGAAACCTAAACATATGAAGAGCATCTTCTATTGACAAACTGAAAAATACTTTTACTTGAGACAGGGCATTGATATGTAGCCTAGGTTAGCCTCAAACTCCTTTCTCATGGGTGTTGGATAACAGGCATGAGCCACCATCTCTGAACGAACTTACACATTTTTGAATTTTCAAGACCTTTTAGTTTTATGATGAATAGAAATTTAATTTGATCTCTATATTTTATAATGCATTTAAACAATATTGGTTTATGTAGCATTCATATAAAAGAAATTTTATGATGTTGGAAACCCAAAAGTATGTAAAGAAGTTGAAGGTACTGACCTTTTTATGTGACTACCCAAATAACAGTTAAGTACATAATCTTATATTAGTATAAAAAAGAAATCCAAAGGCACTTCCATAGATAAATTTGCTGTCTGCTTTAAGGAGTGGGCATAATAGAATTACAGCAAGTGAACAGAGAATGTTTTTAAATTTAGCTTTTGAATGAATAGTATTTTTTTACACCAAAAAGGCTAGAAGCTGAGCACGGTAGCTCACTCCTGTAAACCTAGCTTCTCAGGAGGCTGAGATCTGAGGATCAAGATTCGAAGCCAGCCTGGACACAAAAGGACCTGAGACTCTTATTTCAAGTTAGCCTCTAGAAAATGGGAAGTGGGGCATGACTCAAGGGTAGGGTGGTAGCCTTGAGCTGAAAAGCTCAGGGACAGTGCCCCGCTCCAGAGTTCAAGCCCCATGACCCACAAAAAACAGGCTAGAGACTCCAAATTTTGAAAAATATCAACATTTAAATATGAAGATTATCTTTCCTTAACATGAAGAAAAATTGTACATGCTTTAAACTATCGCAATGAAGTGGCTGAAGTAAATAAGTAATAAAAAGCACATCAAAGTAGTTATGATGAGACAGCCAGATGGCAGAGAATTACAGTACTTGCTATAATTTTATTAAAATTACTATTGTCATGGCATGTTAGTTTTCATAAGAATTTGTACAGTCACTGATCTCATACAGACAAATTAATTTCAGGTTCTCTCATGTGTAGTCATATAACAGCTATACTTGAGCACGCACAAAAGAAAATTAAATAATCATAGTCACAAAAACTTGAAAAGCAGCACAATATCTTAAGTTTACTATTCCATAACGTCTTGGGATCAGTGATCATTTCTGTTATGTTAGACTCAAATTGATCTACAGTGGAACAACCATTATATGGTTTCTTCTGCTATGTTTCATCTCCATTATATTATATGAAGGTACTGTGTCATGTATTCTATTAGTGAAGAATTGTTATTAAGGCAGTAATGTTATAATTTCTACATTTATGGTATTTCTACCAGTTTCATTCTTTTGTCTCTTTTATGTCTAAAAGAATAACCAAGGTTTTTAATACTTCCCTTTCAGGGTAAGTACAGATATGAAATATCAATTAATGTGGATAATGATATTTGAATTAAGAAGGTTTATTATAGGTTTCAAATGTTCTCCTTTATCAAGAATTACAATAACAAAGCTGGCATTTTGTATCTTTCTATCTTTCATAATTCTGCTATTCATATGTAGGATGCAGGATTCAGTGGAAAAGATTTAATTCTAGCATTCTAGTCCATGATTTGTGCATATGTGTTTGTGTGTGTGTGTGTGATTTTGTTTTGGTTTTGGTTTGTTTCTCTTTGATAACATTGGGGTTTGACACAGGGCCTTGTGCTTATTAGGCAAGCTCTGTACCACTTGAGCTGCCCCTCCTGAAGACTTCTTTCTAAAGTGATTTATATCATTATTTCATACCACACCCCGCTCTTTTAAGTTTGCTCCATCCTGCCACTTCTCAGATCTGGCTGAACTACTCCTACACTCCAAGTTTCAGTGACCTCATTTATGACATGGATGTTTTTACTGTGTTTGCTGCACAGAAGCTATGATAAGAATTTAGTGTTTACTCAATGATGTTCATTGCAGCACTATTTACCATAGCAAAGATATGGAACCAACCTAGATGTCCCTCAGTTGATGAGTGGATCAACAAGATGGAATTCTATACTGTTGTCAGAACAACATCGCCCCATTTGTACGAAAATGGAAAGACTTAGAAAAAATCATATTAAGTGAAGTAAGCCAGACTCAAAGGAACATAGGCTAAATGGTTTCCCTCATTTGTTATAATCAGTGTAAACCTTGGGCTCTCCGAGCAGAGATTTACAATAGAGCAAAACCTAGATACATAAGGCCATACAGGATGACACTAAATGAAAGGACCTCCAGGATATAGAAACAAAAGCCATACAATGAGTGATTGTTGTCCTTAATGTACTATATTATCTCATATTGTTACAGTATTTCACCTTGTTGTCTGATATATTTTATATATGCTTATTTGGTTATTTGAAATAGGATAGGGAAGGAGGTAAACAAGGTGAGAGGTGGGTGTGGGGGCAGGGAAATGGGGGACCAACACATGAGAAAGGATATCAATGTTTGTGAAGTAATGCACCTTCTATCTGGTGAATATAATGTAACCCTTCTATTAATTACTGTAACCCTTTTATTAATTATAATAAAAATATATGAAAAAAGAATTTAGTGTTTACTAAAGGTATCATTTTTATATAAATTATTTAAAAGTGTCTCTTTTTAAAAATTATTGTTACCTTTTAAGTAGATGTGCAAAAAGTTGCCATATTAACACAATGATTTCACCCTTTCAACATTCTCACCAATTCCTCACTCTTCTTTCACTCTTATTAATTTTGTATGGTATACATTGGATCTTATAATTTTTTCCCTACCTATTCAAACTACAAATTATTCAAGCAAGCAAAACATACATTATCTGGCACAATGGTAGTAGTCATAAATACCTTAGAAGAAGCCCCTTAAATAATTATATTCTTATTTTCTTTTACTGTAAAAGTAGCAGGTTTTTACCCCTGGAATTTTACTAATTCATGACTTTGTGATGTGTGTGTGTGTGTGTGTGTGTGTGTGTGTGTGTATGCAGGTATGTTTGTATATTTATACATATGTGTGTGTGTTTTTACAGATTTTTATTTCTTTTTAAATTTTTTTTTTTTGCCAGACCTGGGCTTAAGCTCAGGGCCTGCGCACTGTCCTTGGACTTTCTCAAGGCTAGAGCTCTACCGCTTGAGCCTCAGCACCACTTCCAGCTTTTTTTTTTTCCTATGTAGGTGATACTGAGGAATTGAACTGGGTCCTGGGTCTTCTTGCATGCTAGGCAAGCACTCTACCACTAGACCAGACTCCTGGCCCTTCTTTTTTAATTTTTAAAATCCTTTAGAAATAAAAAAATTATAAAATTGGACTTTTGAATACACATTCAATATTTTGGATATTAAATGTGTATTCCATATATATATTTAAGTGTTAAATTTTATATATCTATGCATATACATGCAGTTACTATGTTTTTCTCTGTCAATGAAGGGAACTCTAGCATCTTCCTTTCAGGAAAAGCTAAAAGAACTAGGAATGTCCATAAAGAAAAGCTTCGTATATGTTGTATGATAGATCTAAATGTGATGTTCTTTTTCCTTCAGGTCATGTTAGATGAAGTGTTTTGGTTGTTTGGGTTGTAGGAGTTCTCTTTCTGCCAGTGCTGGTCTGGACTAAGATCCTCTCACTTTTGCTTCTCCACCTTGCCTTGAGTGACAGGTTTGCATTATTGTATCACCCATTGTGATACAATGTAAGTCACCTTACAATGCCCAGCCAATGGTTGAGAGGGAATTTTGAGGAGTTTTATTCCTGGCTGGCCTCAATTCCTGTATACTGATCTCATCTCCCAAGTACCTAGGATTACAGGCTTGAGTTATTGTGCCCCGCCTACAGTTATTATTTGTTTATTTGTTCATTTATTTATGCCCGTCCTGGGGCTTGAACTCAGGGCCTAACCACTGTCCTTGGGCTTTTTTCTCAAGGTTAGTGGTCTGCCACTTGAACCACAGTACCATTTCCAGCCATTTTTTTTCTTCTATGTATGTGGTTCTGAGGAATAGAATCCAAGTCTTCTTGTATGCTTGGCAAAAACTCTACAACTAGGCCAAACTCTTGGCCCTCACAGTTATTTTTAAGGGCTGGAAGTGGAGCTTGTTGGTGGCGCTGTGGCCCAGGGTTTGGTGGCACATACACAAGGCCTTGAGTTATCTGATCACCCAAACTGGAAAGTCAGCCAAGTAACCCACCAACCAAGCTGAAGATAATGATAGTACTTTGTATACTGCAATGACTCCTTTGATGAATCTTTAAACATTAGGATTGTGAAGGTTAGTTCAGGAACTATACTTAATTTTCCTACCATATGACCTATTTAAGTAATAGTTTCTTAAGCAAATTTTGCTGAGCAGATGAGTGATATTCTATAAGAATACCTATGTCAGTTGTAATTCATGTCTTTCTACTTCTACTCCCATTTACTGTTGTTAAACAATACTTTTCCATGACTTTATATGCAATTCATAAATTATCATCCTACAGAATGAGTTTGAGGTCATTTCATCTTGTCAGGAGGGACAAAATTTCTGTGTATATCTTCAACTTATGAAACTTCATGTTTGTTTAACACCATGTCTTAAGATAAAGTCCCATGATTTAGATGATGGTCTTCTACTTGCTATAAATTGTTCCACTGATTTGAGTAGGATTTCACCAACTAATAATACAACCTACATTAGGAGGTATCTCCTGCCCGGATTCATTTGAATTGAGCATTTTAAGTTTAGAATTCTTACGTTGTTTGGTTTAAGAATATTTAAATTGCTGTTAATATTTGATTACAACTTCACATAGATCTATTTTCTAATTGTGTTTCTCTTTATATGAAGTTGGAGTTTTTGGAAGTTTAAAAAACACTAAATATATGAATTCAACATGAGAAGCATAAACTGTTTGCAAATAGTGAGAGCAAATATTTTTTTCTATTTCTGGTTGATTTTCCATTTCTCTTTCAATGTACAAGATGTTAAAATATTTATATATTCTAAAGCACTGATTTTTCTGCATGTGATTGCTTTCCTTGTGAAAATAAGCAGTTTTTGCCAAAATAATATGATGACAGAAATTGTGCAAATATGAGTCATTGGTAGATACTGTATTATAACGTATTTAATTACACGTTTCTATATTGAGTGTTTAAGCTAATTGTTTTTCTCTTTCTGTGTCTCTTCTTTTTCTTCCTTGCCCTTCCTTTTTGCCCTCACTTCTCTTGCACTTACTAAGTATCTTCTTCATTGTTTCTTGTTCCTCCTAGAGTCTTTGATGGCTCATGACGGAACTGAGACAACAGCCAATTACCATAGTGTCCTGCTCTCCCTATCCTACTCTGCTCCATTGGTTTAAAGGCATGAAAAACCTCTAGCTTTTGTTTTAATCAGAATCAATTTGTGTATTATATGAGAGTATGTATAATGATTATCTGAGGACATATGCTTGTATATTATACTGAGAGAAAACAATAAAATCTAGTGACCACTTCTTCATCCATAATTATAAATGCCATGCTGCAGAGCAGCTGGACATGAGGCTGAAGGGTAGATTGTCTCCCTATCACGGAATTATCTCCGTCCTTAGGAGCTAATCTATTGTTTATTGCTCTTGATCATTCCTTAAAGTATAGGCTTTACTGTTTGCTGTTTGTGGTCCTGATAAGTTAGTGCTACTTTTTGATTCTCACACTTGGACTTACTTTAAGAAACTTTCTGTTAGCTCAGTAAAAAGTTGTTATGATGGATACATGGTTGTTACACTTGTAAAAATCACAATATCTTCCTTTTAAGCCTTATTTATCCAATCTAAATCCAGTAGTTGTCTAGCACCAGATCTAGTGAGTTTGGGAGAAAATGTATTTTCTGCCCATGAAGTACTTATCATTTAACATTAGACACAGTGGAGTGTGAGTGCATGCATGAATGTGTGTGTGTGTGTGTGTGTGTGTGTATGTGTGTGTTTGCACATGTGCATGTATGTCTATGTGTACTTGTTCACTTCAAAAGGCATTAGATGAACTGATGATCAAATAAACAAGAGAAACTGAAACAGTACAGATCAGTGTACTGCAGAATTTAACATGAGGAAAATACATTAAAACCAACATTACATCAACTAGCGAGGGCATTAAGGGTTGATATATGTCCCCCTAAAGATATGTTAAAAACAAACTGGTACTTGTGCATGTGATTTCTTGTTTTAGAAATAGAAACTTTACAATTATAATCAGTTTAAGACAAGGTTATTTTGTATGAAAACAAGTCCTAACATGGTACTGGGAGTGGTGGAGAAGAAACAGGGCAAAAATACCAAGGGGAGCTACACTATGTTTCAGAAGAACAGAGAATGAAATGACTGAAACATCCTCCCTACACACAGAAGCTCTGATGGTCCTTAACATAACAACCTGTTAATTTCTTCATCAGACTTATCTCAATCTGTAAGCATTTTATCTTTTTTCTGCGCTTAGCTCTTTGATTTGTCACCTTAGAGAACCTCTATGTCCATAAATTTGGTTGCATATTTGCCACACATTGGCTGCTATCTTCACATCTTTCTGTCTCAACTTAATAATCATGAAGGGGCTAAAGGTCTACCACTTGAGCCACGGTTTTTTTTTTCTTTTTTATGTATGTGGTACTGAGGAATCGAACCCGTGTCTCCATGCATGCTAGGCAAGCACTCTTACCACTAGGCCAAACTCCTGGCCCGATAATCACCATTTCTTGAACAACACATGAGTTGAATACACATGAGTTGTTATATCCAAAATGTTCTTTCTAGAAAAACTGTACCTGAGAACCAGGCTATCCTTGTAACTTTCATTTTATAGGTGAGGAAATAGAGACTGAGGGAGGGTATTTAATTTTCCAAGGTCCCAAACAGTGGACCAAACCCAGGTCTGCCAGGTGTAGAAAAGTCGTGATCTTGCCCTCTAAAGCACCTCTCTTCCCAGGCAGCTCAAATTCCATCTTTTGAATTCCTCTCCCAACTGCATCTTTGTTGCAACTTCTGCTTCCTGTTCTCTAATACCACTTCTGCCTGGCCCTTTTTGTACAAAACGCATAATTGGGAGCCTGTTACAAAAGCTCATTTAGTAACATTCTAGAACTCTCCCCTTACTTGATTTTTCTATCCCTTCTAATTTGTAACACTTGAATTATCTGGATATGAAAAAAAAGTCACAAAATGGTGTTGATTCACATCAAAGTACCTGCTTTCTAATATCATCAAAGCCTTGCTTGGGAAAACATTCTCCTATTTCTCTAACAAAATTTCTCTTGGTAGCATTTGCATATCTCTTTCTCAGGTCTCAGTTTCCCAGTTTCACATCATTGTGCTCTATAGATGAATCTATATAAATGTAGTTATTAATATTAAATAAAAACTACAGGAGGTTGATATTTTGGATTAAGTTACTGCATCAGGATTCAATAGACAAAATCAAAAGTCAAAATGCAGTCATTCATACTAAAAATTCAGGCCATACTTTACTTTCCTGAACTCCAGAGAAAAAATAACCGATGAGCTTTGTCTGGCTTATTGGAACATTTGTTCTGTGGATTGAAATGTACCCCAATGTTAGAATAAAAATAAAGTCAATTAGTTTTTTTTCTTCTTATGTTGGCCGTAGGGTTTGAACATAGGGGTTTGAACATAGGGGTCTGGATGCTGTCCCTGAGCTTTTTTTGCCCAAGGGTAGTAGTGCTCTTTCAGTTTAAGCCTCAGTGTAACTTCCATTTTTCTGTTGGTTCACTGAACATAAATAAGCATCTCTTGGAATTTCCTACCAGTCTGGCCTCCAACTGTAATCCTCAGATCTTAGCATCCTGAGTAGCTAGGGTTATAGGCATGTGCCCAGCGCCAATTAATATTTTCAAATCAAATTGCAATTTCTATCATTTGTTGCCAACCTTAGTAAGCCTAGCACAGAGATGGAAATAACACATGGGATAATTCAGAACAGAAAAGGAGGGCTTGTGAAGAGCACAGAGCATCTGATATTGTGAGAGCATAACTTTACTGGGTCTAAGTTCAATCCAGTGGCTGTGTCTCTTTTGTTCCTTTTATATATGAATGGGATTTCACAGAAAGTCCCCTTCTCCTCCACGTCAAACCTAATAATTTGAAAATGTTTTTTCTAACTTACCTTTTAATTCTAAAATATGAGCCCACTTATTAAAATTCTCAAGGATTTCTGATTTAATTTCATAGAACAATAAACAGAATCAGAGCTGTTAAAAATTTGCTAACCTAATTAGCTACTACTGTATAACTTGGGGTTCAAAAAATGAGAATAATTATTTAGTGGTATAGTCAGCCACTGGTAGTGAAGAGAAAGAAAATGAAAGAGGCACAGGTGGCTCATGCCTATAATCCTAGAAACTGAGGAGACTGAGGCATGAGGATCACAGTTTGGAGTAGACCTGAATAGACCAGTTTGAGAGACTTATCTCCAGTGAACCAGCAAGAAGCCCGAAGTGATGGCACAGCTCAGGCACTCAGCTACAAATGGAAAGCTGAGCTAGAACAAGAAGCCCTGAGTTCTAGCCCCAGTACCTTCACAAAAACAAAAAGTACATAGAGGCTTTTACAATGATTTGTACTTTTACATAGGCCATAAGGATTTAATAGATTAAGTATCTTGATCAGTGGTTGTTCTTAGTAATGTGCTTTGTTAATCTCTATCAAGTGTTTACCAGAGAGCTTTACCCAGTGACAGATAACCAGCTGTCTTCTCCCATCTAGGAATGCACATGTGCCTTAACTTCGCCACTTTGATTGAAACCCCTTACACATGACCATTTCCCTTGAAAACTAGAATCACAAGGCATATTATTAAGGACATCTACATCCTTTGAGCCTAAATGCTTCATGCACTTCCTTGAGACAACGACCCTCTTATCAAAGATTCTGCAGTTCTCTCTTAGGAAGAACTCAGTTTTACATCAGTATTTGAGATTTTGGAAGGCAAAGAAATCCATGAATGTGGTCTTTGAAAGAAAAAGTTCCTCTTACATGCCATCAAATGGGATTTTGACTGTCAGAAAAACACTGAAGGGAGGAAAGATCAGCAGCAGGAAGGAAAAAAATCAGAAGTAATAACACAAGCAGCTGGAGAACAGGACAGCGAGAGCAACCCATGAACACATCAAGGAAAGTGAAGTATTTCAGTGAAAACCCCTCATTAGTGAGAAGCAATTTTTAATATGACTAAAAGCCTGTTTAGCAATAAAATAGGCCTTAACAACATAGCAAAGACAAATAAAAAAATCTCTTAATGTTAAATACAGCTTAACACAGAATCAAGAAAAAGAAGGTATGGAATGCTTCTGAAATTTTAAGACAATGAGAAATTTTTATTAGTAGATTCTAGTTTTGTACAAATTAGTGAATTCTGTTATTGTATTCCATCCAGTACACATATTGCCATTTCTTATCCTTCCATTTTTCTCCCCCTTTTCTTTCACTACCTACTAGCTCCCCATTTAATATCATATCCTTTCTTTATACTTTTCACATTCTAAGTTCCCCATATGAGAGAAAAAATACAATATTTGCCTTTTGAAGTAGGGTTTACTTTGTATAACATGATCTCCAGTTTCATCTACTTTTCATGTAAATAACTTGATTTTGTTTTTTTGTAACTGAATAATATCCCATTGTACCTATGTTCCTCATTTTCTTTACCCATTCATCCAATGAAGAGCACCTCAGCTAATTCCATAATTGTGAAAAAATGCTACTTTGAAAAAAAATCCTACAATAAATATGAACATGTAAGTCTTTCTGTAGTAAAGCCAATCCTTTTAGATATATGTCTAGAAGTACAGAAGGTAGAAAAATAATAATTATGTTCTCAATATTTTGTGAAACTTCTATACTGATTCAGAAAGTGGCTGTATTAATTTATAGTTTTACGAATAGTGTGTAAAGATTTCTTTCTCCCCACACCATCAGGTTATTTGTTTAAGATAGCTGTGACTTCTTAATGAAGTCACTTATAGCTATGTACTTCAGTCTGAAAATTACCTTTGCAATATCCCACCAGTTCTAATGAGAGGCATTTTCACTTGTTTCTAAACCCCTTTCCATTTCACTCTGATTTCTTTATAATCATTCAAAGAATATTGCTTAATCACTTCATTTTCATTATAATATATAGGATATGAGAAATTATTTCAATTTTTATATAACTGTTAGGACTTTCTTCATGGCCATAAATGTAATATGTTTTGGATAAAGTTCCATGGGATGCTGAAAAAAAATGCACATTCCACAGCTATTAGATAAAATAATGTGTAGATGTCTTTTAAGACTTTTTATCTCCCTGTTTCAGAGTGACTCTAAAGTTTCTTTGTAAATATTCTATCTGGATATCCTGTTTGTTGATGATGAAACTTCCAACTATAGTTGTATCTGAACTTATGATAAAACTTTGTGTCCATAGATTTGGTTTTATAAAATTTGATACACCAATATTCAGTACATACATATTTACAGTTGTTATATATTTTTCATGTATATTGCTATTTCTTATAGTGTATATAATACACTACAAGGTTAAAGACTTTCTTTTTCCCTTTTGACTTACTTTGGCTTGAAGTCTGTTTTGTCAGTTGTGAGTATAAAAGGATGCTTTCAGATTCCATTCTCTTGGAATATCCATTTCTATCTATTCACTTTCAATTTATGTGACAGTGAGGTGAGACATCAAAGGGTTGGATCTTACTTTTCAATGTCAATGGCCTCTCTGCCTCTTTTAATTGGTAAATTAAGATGATTACATTTTGGGATAGTATTGAAAGGTAATTACTACTTCATGTATTTTCCCCATATGTTTGGGTGCTCTTGTTCTATTTTACCTCAAATGTTTGTTCATTTACTGGTTCCAAAATATCTGATTCTTTGGTAGTTTTCATTTGTTCATTTAAACCCTCATGATTGTGAGTCTTCTTTTCCCTTTTCTGAGTGTGATATGTTTCTATATATCTTAGTTCAATGATGAATTAATGGTCATAAATGGTGCTTTAAATTGTGGTTATATTGGAAGGTACTATTTTCTCCACTGCCTTTGAAGGCTAATATTACTGGATATAGCCATCTTGTTTGGCAATTACTTACTCCAGAAACAGGAGATAGATCATTGTTTTGGCTTCAAAGGTTTCTGCAGATATGTCTGACGTAATTCCAATGAGGATGCTCTTGCAGTGACCTAATGTTTTTCTTTTGTAACTCACAGTATTCTTTGTTCTGTCTTGGCATTTTTAACTAGAGTGTGATGTATAGAGGATCTTTTCAGTTCTTGACTACTGGAGCTTCTAAATGTCTCCAATATGCATAGATATCCTAGTGTCTTCCCATAAATTTGAGGCATTTTATGCTATTATTTTATTTACTATGTTTTTGCTTACTATGTCTTGAGGTTTCATTTTAGTTCCTTCTTCTACTGTACCCAAAAAGTCTTACATTTGATCTCGTGATTGTTTCCTAGAGTTCTAAAAGTTTTTAACATGGATTGTTTACATTTTTTCTTTATTGCTACCTGAATATAATAATTCCTCAATCTGCCTTGCTGTTAATCCTTGACTTTCTTTTGCTTGATGTGGTCTATTAGTGATAGTTTTATTCTCACTGATATTTCCTTCTTAGACAGTGCCCTAATATAAGTACTCAAATCTGTCCTAAAACTGTCTATTTAGCTCAGACTGGCTGAAAACTTGTGAGCTGCCTGCCTCAGCACTAGGATATAGTGCTAAGATATAGATATGCAAGCCATATCTTGTATTCCACCGAGGTTTGTTTTTTATTTTCAAGGGTGTGTGGTGTGTGTGTGTGTGTGTGTGTGTGTGTGTGTGTGTGTGTGTGTGTGTTTGCGCATGCACATGTGTACATCTGTACTGGAGCTTGAGTTGGGCTCCTGACATTATGGGTTGGCGTTAGCATTCTGCCATTTCAGTTATGCTTCCAGTTTCAGCATTTTGATAATTAGTTGGGGATAAGAGTCTGGGATTTTTCTGCTTGGGATGACTTCAAACTGTGATCCTTAGACCTCAGCCTCCTGAGTAGCAATGATTTATAGGCATGAGCCACAAGCACACAGACTAAAGATTTCCTTCTTTAATTTTTTTCCTGAGACTGTCTTTTCTGAATTTCTCATCTAAGTCTCATCATTCTTCTAATCAATGATTTTATTTATTTTTTGACTCTTCTTGGTCAATGATTTTATTTATTTATTTATTAGATAGGGAAACTGAACTGAGGCACAGAGAAATTAAGAAATTTATTTGTGGTTTACCTTTCTATTGAGAAGTAGCATGGAATTTGAACCTAGGTAGCTGAATATTACCCATATTCTTAGTTTTTCTAGAATATCATTTATATAGCCTTATAAAAAATATTAGCCTAAATGCTTCATTCTGGTGAAATGTGAAGGGCATCAAGTTAGTATTTCTATTCAGAAATTTTCAAATCTTTTCTTTTCTTTTTTTATGGTTGTGGGGCTTGAACTATGGGTATGGATGCTATCCCCGAGCTCTTCAGCTCAAGGACACCCTACCCCTTGAGCTCAGCACCACCTCTGGTTTTCTAGTGGTTAATTGGAGATGAGAGTCTCACAGTCTTTAGTTCCTGGATTGGCTTTGAACTGCCATCTTCAGATCTTAGCCTTCTGAGCAGCTAGGCTTACAGGTGTGAGCCACCATATCAGGCTTCATTTCTTATAACTGACAGAAATTTAGTACTGTGTATACTGAACATAAGTGATCCAACAACTTCTAAATGCTGGTGGCACACTGTAATTGTAGCTACTTAGGTGTCTGAGACTGATAATCATGGTTCAAAGCCAAACGTAGTAGAAAGGTCCCTGAGACTTATCTCCCATTAACCAGCAAAGAGTTGTAATTGGAGGCATGGTTCAAGTAGCAACATGCTTACCTTGAGTGACAAAGCTAAGCAAGAGCAACAGGCCTCAAGTAGGAATCTCTCCCTCTGTCTGTCTCTCTCTCTTTTTCTCTGTCTCTGTCTCTTTCTTTCTCATTCTCTCTTTCTCACACAGACACATATGGTCTAACAACTGAAAAGAATGTGTATACAATTTTGCAATGAAATAGTTTTCAGTAAAATTTCTACCCATTTGGGCATAAAATTAAATATGTTTAATAATGTGCAATATGATGTTTTCCTCAAAATTACAAGAATATATTCATATATGCCCCTCATAACTACTTTGGGAGAAAATATGCCTATCCAATAAACAACTGGATATCTCCTTTTAGATCTTAGGACCCAGTCTCAGCATTTCAAATCTGGTCTGATCTTCCCCCTGACTCCCTTGGTTAAAATTCTCTTAATTGATAATGCTACCTGCCACCAGTTTTCCAAACAGAGACCTAAACAAAATTCAAACTTTCCCTCCTTCCAACACAGTCATTTTATAGAGAAATCCATGGTATCTGTATCATGAATTTTTTTCTCGATTTCTTATTGGTCATACTCCTCTTAGCCACCCCATTGCTTTTTGGAAATACAAATCAACCCATTAATTTTAGATCAAGTTTGTTTCTTAAAGTGTAGAGAACTGTGAATTCTTCTCTTTTTATATAGTCCAAAGACGAGGATATTATCTTGACATCTAAAGTTAGGCAGACCATTACAGTTGAAATAACTTTTAGAACATAATTTTAGTGTTGTGAATCATTTGATGAGAATTTTTTGGTCAGGAATGTACTCTCCAACTATAGTTTTTAATGGAAAAATATAATCTTTCAAAATACACTATGCTTTTTGAATTTTGTTTGTTTGAGATAGGGGTTTGCTCTGTAGTTCAGGCTAGCTTCACACACCCAGGGTCTTTATGTTCATAATCTTTCTGACTTCACCTTCCAAGGACTGAGATTACACATATATACTACAAAGTCTAGCCCTATTTTGTAACTTTTGTTTTATAACATTGCTACCTTATGGCTAAAATAGAAACAGTACATAAAAAATACTTAAAGCAAGCAAACCTGTAAGAAAACTTGAGTATTAAGATTTTTGCTAACTAGTTTCCCTGAAGTTACCTTGTGCTCTCTGGTTAGAAAGCAAACCTCTGTGAATGTTTGTGAGGTACTCCCCTCCCTCTTCTCCTCTGGGAATGGTTGTTCTTTGTTGGTGTTTCATCTAACAGTTGGCCTCACAGCAGGCTTTACTGGGCTTCTTTCTTGACTTCTGAAAATATCTGCTAGATTAGAAGAACATAACATATTAGTTTGTTTAACTTACTGTGTCTGTGATTTAGCAAACACTATAAAATCAATGAAATACAATATTAAAAAAGAACATATTAAAATAGCTCAGTTATGCTTTAATAAAAATCACCGACATTCACACGAACAACTACTAAGCAGATCATCGTTGCAACAGTTTCTAGGTTGGAAAAAATGATATTTTCCTTCCAAATTATAATATTTGAGGAGGTATTTTATATATTTATTAATGTCTGAGAATAAGTGAAAGATATCTCCTAAAAGTCATATTTCAGTATTAGCTTACACTTAGGAAATTAATTTTCCAGCTAACTATTGATTATTAAGCAATGCTTAAAGTCTAATTTATAGATTCGCTTTTCTAATTATATATTCTATCTTCCTCTGGGAAATAGAGAACATATCTTTAATGTTTACTATGGACACTGGACATAGAGGACTTACATTACAGTATTTAGGAAAGTGGAAATTTATTAGAATCAGGAAGAATAACTACAGACCCAAATCAATGAACTGTCGCTGATTCTTCAATATCTCCAAAGAGAAACCAAGCTTAGAAAATCCTGCTAACCACCTTGCATTGAGCTGTCACTTTCAATGTACCTTTGATATACTTGCTTTCTGTTAAAGGAGAAGATGGGGAACAGAAAGTGTATCATTTCATTCACATGGACTTTGTCTGGAAGTGTGGCTGTGATATGATTTCTGTCAGAAACAATCTGCTTGCATTTCCACTGTCTTTGCTAGGGAACACAGAGTGGCTTGTCTCTTTTCTAACCCTGGGTACTAGGATATGCTGCCTTGTCAAACAGCATTTGTCCTCATTCTCTACCTGCTTGTTGAGCAGAGCTCAGCCTCACTGTGGTGGCAGAGAGAGCCTTAAGGCTGTTCAGCATCTGTCTCTTCCTGTAATTAACTGCAGTCCTGGAGAGGGAGCAAAACAGAGATTTTGTGCTGTGAAAGAGTAATGTGTCTAGACAGGAGTTTCTAAGCAGAGAAAAGATTTGTTAGTGTTTCTGTTCAAACAGAAGGACACATTTTTTTGCCTCAAAATGTTTTGAAGAGAGAATGGTGACCATTAGCTCCTAAATCAAAGATAACTTTGGAAAACTTACTGAATGTGCCTTCCAAACACCTTTATGCAGCCTTTAAAGAAATAATGATGAGAATGCATTAAGGTTTAATGAATAAAGTTATAATTCATGGATCAATAGTATCATAGACAGATAGTAGATATATGATACATAGATAGATAGATAGATAGATAGATAGATAGATAGATAGATAGATAGATAGATAGATAGTTTTTCCTTAAGGGAGAATGCCAACTGTTCCATCCCAAAGGTAACCTGAAATGACAAGATTACCATTTCACAAGCACATGGTGATAATTGATTCAAATGAGAATCATCAGTAGGTGCTGGTACAGTATCAGTTGATGTTAGCTGAGAATCCTGTTACATACAGTCTCAAGTTATCTCCTCACAAATTATACATATTATATATCATCAAGTCCAGGTAGAGGATATATGGGAACTTTCCAATGGTAACTATTCGGTAAATTTGAGTTGTATTAAAAATAACTGCCAGAGAGAATTCATGTGGCTTTGTTCTTTGGAGTTTTTCCTAAGGTATTAGAATGTAGCTCAGTCTGTGTAGCGTGGCCTCTTTGTATACATGATGAGAGGAGAAATGCATTATGAGGCATATGTAGCCAGACTCACCAGTAGGTGTTCTCCAGCCAAAGTCTGTGCTCGCTCGCCCTCTCTCTCTCTCTCTCTCTCTCTCTCTCTCTCTCTCTCTCTCTCTCTCTCTCTCTCTCTCCCTCCCTCCCTCCTGACCTTCCTCCCTCTCTGTCTTTGTCTCTGACTCTCTCTCTCTCTGTCTCTCTCCCTCCCTCCCTCTCTGTCTCTCTCGTCCCTCTCTGTCTCTCTGTCTCCCTCTCTTTCTCTCTCTCTGTCTCTCTCCCTCCCTCTCTGTCTCTCTCTCTCTCTGTCTCTCTCTCTCTGTCTCTGTCTCTGTCTCTCTCTGTCTCTGTCTCTCTGTCTCTTTCTCAGGAAGATGGACCTCCTGAAGGCCTACATTTTACATTTACAGTGTGGGAGGATTTGTGAATAGAACATGTGTGGTTCCCTCACAATTTTAGAGTATTGTTTGACTTTATGTAGAAAAGACCCTTGGAATTTAGCCAATGAAGGTTTGTGATTCTTCTGTCTTTCTTAAAGAGCTTGCTTTAACAACAGAAGGCAAAGCACCCTCCTCTCCCAAGACCCTAGTGTGTAGCCATAGAAGCTCTGATAATTGCTTAAATGAGAGAGACTAAATATTATAATAAATGCTGCCAACAGTATCCAAGATAATTATCCTAAACTTTTCCTAGATCTCTTTGATATTCATTTAATATTATGATGCTTGAATGAACAGAGTTATAATTCGACTTAAAAGTTAGAATTAAGTAATTCATTGTGTCTGAAGGAGGAGCCTTTACTAACCAGCTGATTAGGTGTTCTAATCATGTTTCTTCAGGCACCAACACACTTGGTGTTTCACTTGCCAGGGACTAGGGAGCTTCATGGCTCATCTCATCCAGGATGAACAGTCTGGTATTTAGAGCCATTGGCTTTCACTAGTCTTTCCTTTCTGGTTTGTGATGAATAAAGATAGTTGGGCTTCAGTGGCAAGAAAGGAAAAGGGTTCATGTATTAAGGCATGTTGTTCTTTGCTAATGACTCCAATTTGACAATGCTATGAGACAGTTTCTGTGTATGGTCCTAACAGTTTCAATTATTATTTATATTTAACAATGATAATTTTTAATGCATTTGATCATGTATTACATTATTTGATCATGTAATGCATTAAATCATGTATCGTATCTTGGAAAAACTCTGAGGGTTTTTTTTTTACTTTTTTTTTAAGAAATATGTCATTCCCTTCTACTTTTATAGAGTTGTAGTATGTGAGCCCTTTATTTTAATAGCTTTCTAGGGTTCATGCTCATTGGTAGGAGTGGAATTTTAACCAAACACATCAAGTCCATGTGACTCGTTACAGTCACGAATCTGATAAATTTCTTATAAAACTCTTAGAACAGCAGCATAATAAATTGAAAATAACATATCTAAAAAAATTAAACCATATATAATATTTCAAAAACTTTTCATTTTGAAATTATTGCTTTGGAAAAAGATTGTGAAAATCATGTGTAAGCTTCCATGCATGCCAACACCGTACATAATCATGATATATTTACCAACAATGGGCACATAGGCTTCCTCAGTTTTCCACTGATTTTGCTTATTTATTTATTTTTCTTGAGATAGGGTCTTCCTATATTCCAGGTTGGCCTCAGCTTTGCCATCCTTCTATCTCAGCTTTCTGAGTACTGTATTATAAATGTGTGCCACCATGTTCATTGGCTTTTTTATTTTCCCAATCTTGAATCTCATCCATAGCACATGGTCTACAATTTTCTATCTTTGACAAGTCTTCATTATAGTATGGTAACAGGTTAATTGTGATCTCACAAATTAGTTGGAAAGTTTTCTTTTGACTTTTTTTGAAAAGATTTTGTCATTAGAACTATTGTTTCTCAAATATTTGTTAGAGTGTTAATAGTTATTTGAGTCTGAACTTTTTCAGAATATAATGTCTAGAGTAGATATGGAAAGCAGTATGGCAGTGCCTCAAAAGACTAAACCTAGAGCTCCCCTATGACCCAGCAATTCCACTACTTGGCATTTACCCAACCATCCAGAAACTAGGGCATACTAAACCCACTACCACAACAATGTTCATTGCAGCATTATTCACCATAGCAAAAATATGGAACCAACCTAGATGTCCCTCAGTTGATGAATGGATCAACAAGTTGTGGTATTTGTACACAATGGAATTCTATGCTGCTGTCAGAAAAAAATGACATCGCCCCATTTGTTAGGAAATGGAAAGTCTTAGAAAAATCATATTAAGTGAAGTAAGCCAGACTCAAAGGAAATTAGGCTCAATGGTTTCCCTCATTTGTCATAATCAGTAGAAACCTTGGGCTCTACTAGCAGAGATCTGCAATAGAGCAAAACCTTGATACATAAGGCCATATAGTATGAAGCTAATTGAAAAGACCTCCAGGATATAGAAACAAAAGCCATATAATGAGTAATTGTTGTCCTTTGCCATACAGAGGCTCTGCAGTTTAATGCAGTCCCACTTATCCAGACTTTCTTTGATTTGTTGTGTTTCTTGGTCCTTACTAAGAAAGTTTCAGCCTGTGCCAAGGAGACCTAGTGTATCTCCTATTTCTTCTTGTAAAGTTTTCAGTGTATCTGCTTTTACCTCAAGGTCTTTAATCCATTTGGAGTTAAAAAGACCTGACACTCTTATCTCCAATTAAACTCTAGAAAACAGGAAGTAGGGCATGGCTCAAGGGTAGGGTGGTAGCCTTGAGCTGAAGAGCTCAGGGACAACACACAGACTGAGTTCAAGGCCCATGAACCACAGAAAGAAAGAAAGAAAGAAAGAAAGAAAGAAAGAAAGAAAGAAAGAAAGAAAGAAGAAAGAAAGAGAAAGAAAGAAAGAAAGAAAGAAAGAAAGAAAGAAAGAAAGGCATATGCTTTTATTCATGGCTTTCTTTTTTATTTTTATTGTATTTTTTTGTCCAGATAATGTGTGGAGGAGGTATACTTACATTCATCAGGTAGTAGGTGCAATACTTCTCAAACCTTGATATGCCATCACATGTTTTTGTCTCCCTTTCCCTCCCCCCTCCTCCTCCCAGTCATCTTGTTTTTTCCCCTTCCCTTCCCTATTTCAAATAAATGAATAAGTATATATATATAGTATAGTAGAATACAAATTCAGATACAGTAAGAAGTACTTACAGAAGTAAAGTACTCACATAGTACTTTAAGAACAGCAGTCACAAAGATAAATCTCTTGTTTCATCAACCTAAAGTTCATTTTGTTTAGACTCATCCTTACCACCTCATGTATACAAGTTGAGCTATTGTGATCCTCTCTTCGAAGAATCCTAAATGTTGTATTAATTACTACAAATGGAGTCTATGTTCTTTGGGACTGACTTAGTTCCCTAGCTGAGTGAATTTGATGTGTACTTCATTTGTATAAGTTTCTCTCTTAGGAAACAGGACAAAAGAAAACTTTGGTTTTTTTCTTTTTTGGCAGTAATAATGCATCGCAGGCAGTAGGTCTCAGGTGATGCTTTTTGAATAAATAATATGTACATAGTTAAATAGGTAGTACTTTTTGTTTTAGCCATATCCTCTATTTTTTGTGAGCTTAAATTCATTCCCCTCAACTCTTAACAAAAGACTTTTTGTTTTTACTATGTTTATTGTGTGTATATGACAATTCAATTTAACCATCTATCATTTTTGTTGCTGTTGGTGTTTGTCGTGGGTCTTGAACTCAGGGTTTGGGTGCTGTCCACTTTGAGCCACAGCACCACTTCTGGTTTTCTGGTTCATTGGTGATAGAGTCTTATGGACTTTCCTGACTAGACTGGTTTTGATTTTCAAATCTCAGCCTCCTGAGATTACAGATGTGAGCCACCAGAGCCCAGCTTCCTATCTATATTTAGAAAAATCTTACTTGAATGTTTATTTGAAAAAAAAAAGATCTCTCATAAAACTTGTGTGAGTTTTGTGCCTCCTGGGTATCTTCAGAAGTCCATACATTTTTCAAGCTAGAGAAGGTGAGGGAAATGAGGAGGCACAGAGGTTTAATCCCCTGGACTCACACGGGCACAGCCTGGTGATTGTGCCTGATGCATGATGTGTTTTGAAAAAGCATCCAATTTAAGCCTTTCTAAGTTGAGCCATCCTGATCAGTTCCATTCATGCTGCTTCAGAGTATTATTGAATACAGTTCACTAATACAGTTGACCCTTTAGAACCAGATGATCAGCCTTGGCATTTTGCTTTTGGAGAGCACCTAGAAACCTGGCAATTCCATATCGTAATCCTTTGTCTTTGCCCTCATATTTATTATTACCATGGACATTCAGAGTGTGCATAGTGGGTTTTTTTTAATTGTGTGCTTCTAATCAATTCAGCTTTTCTAAGCTGTTCAATATGTTGGTTTATAATTAGTCTAATAAATCCCTTAATGCCTCTTTATATTTTTAAAGTAACAATTGTAGTAGATTCTTTTTCAATCATATGTTTATTTTTATCTTTTTTACATCTAGCTAAAAGTTTATTTTGTTTCTCAAAACAAAATGAACAACAAACAAAATGCAGCCCTTATTGTCATTGGTCTTTCAAGTGTTTTCCTTGTCTGCTTTATCTACTTGAATATTTATTTCTTCTGTTTGGCTAACTTTGTACTTACTTTGGTTTCCTTCCTTCCTTCCTTCCTTCCTTCCTTCCTTTCTTCCTTCCTTCTTTCCTTTCTTTTTTCTTCTCTTTGTCCTTCCCTCCATCCCTCCCTCCCCCCCATAGTGGGGTTTTGATAGACCTGGAACCACTGCCTTGATTACACTCACTCCCACATTCGGTGCCTCCCTCCTTTCCAAAGCAGCTCTTTTACGGGGCTTCCTCCTGTCTTCCTTGGGTTTCTATCCCAGTTAGGGCACCTGCTGCTTCCAACCAGCCTTCTCATGGTTACCAGGGATGCCCCTCGCTTTCCCTCTCCAAGCTCGTATCTGTGAGCTGCCTCACTCCTTGGCAGCACCTATTTTTATGCCAGCAATATTATAGCTTTCTCACATCAGCTTTTCTTCAGAACTCTAACTTAAATGTGGCTGTATCATCCTAGGGAACTTCCCGCCCCAGAATTATTTCGGAATGGCATAATTTCAAGTCTCTTGGCCCGGAAAATGTCACAAGAATGGAAAGTTCTTCCCCATGTTACTTGCTTGAACATAAGAAGTTTGCTTCATTGCACTTGGGTGATTAGTGTTAGTGAAACTGTCTATTTGTAGCTTGCCTTCACTAAATAACTCGTTTAAATACAATCCCACCTGGTAAATTGCTTAACTATTAGTACTGAGAAAATGAATGTAGAATTGCATTATGAAAACACATGGGCTTTGCGATTAGTACAACCTAAATGTCCTCAGAAACTCACTAGCATGAGGCAAAATGATGAACTCACCCAAGATATGTCCACATTTCCGGACTGACTGTTCTAGTAGCATCATGGCACTTTCATTGCTCTTCTAGATCACTACCCTCATCCCGCCCTCCTCCTTCCGGAGTCTCCAGTGTTGTACTTATATTTATCCATAGTCACTGCCCACCTTGTCTTTGGCTATATCTCTCATGATGAGAGGCCACATCTCACAAAATTAATACTTACCTGCACTACAGGCGCTGCTCTGGCATCCTGCTTCTAAAAGCGTCTTCTCATTCATCCTGTCACGGGAATGTCTCCAAGTGCCACCAAGTGCTTCACCTCTCTCAGTCTATATTATGTTCCCTGAGGAATACAAGTCAAATGAGATTTTTTTTGGTCTGCAAATGCATTTGACATTGCATACCCACATTCGCTTCCACTCATCAGTTTTACCCCAGAACTAGGCTGCCCTTTTGGATTCTGGAGTAGCTCTGATGGGAACTTGGGTTTTGCACAGTGTCTTTTAAGACAACATGTTCTTCATATCTTTCTCAGCAGTTTTGGGCTTGCTAGAGGAGAGATACATGTCTCTTCAACATTCTTTCTTAGACTCCTGTGCACACACAGGCAGGAAAGTCATGGCCCACTTGTCCAAACAAAGCACAAGTCTTCCTCGTGCCTCTTACCACTATTCTTAACAGTTTTTGTTAGCCAGAGGATTTCCATTTTTACCCCATAGGAGAAACCAGAAATTGGTCTTACTTTTAGCATTTCATAGTACTTTTTTTTAAATGTAACTTTCAGATAAGGATATGGAAAATCTTTGAATGCATAATAGTATACATTATTTAAACAGATTGTTTTCTCTGCTTTTCTCCTCACAACTTTATAAATACATCTTTGCTTAATTTGAGTGGAATAATTTATTTTATCTGGTAGCTCTTAGAGTTAGAAAGCAAAGTTGACCTGTTTCTGATGTATATATGCAGTAGACCACAAAACACTTCAACAAACTTCAAATGTACATTATGTTGATATAATATGGGTGTGTTTCTATGCATTGGAAGAGTGAGGACAAAGAGGAACACATAATCTTGGGATCATTTATGTTTTTCAAAATTCCCAAAGAGTCAATGAAGTTCTCAGATTAAATTTGGAAGAGGGGGAGCTGTCTTATTACTTCAGTAATACAAATGACTTTTATTCTGGAGGAGTTTCACACACAATAAACTGGTTCCTTTCTTTTTCCATTTTCAGTTTATTGTGGACTATGGCTCAGGTACAGAAGTAAAGCTCTATCTCAAAAATCATTGGTAAAGCCAGTGACCAGGCTCATACTTGTGCTCTTAGCTACTCAGGAGGCTGAAATCTAAGGATTGTGTTTGAAACCAATTTGGATAGGAAAGTCCCAAGAAACACAGACATACACACACACACACACACACACACACACACGCACACACACACACACACACACGCACGCACACACACAGTGAAAACCGGGCCGGAGGTATGAACCACATGCCAGCCTACCCCAATAAGGAAAACAAACAAACAAAAATAAGAGGCAATTAGTTTCCATTTTCAAAACACTACGCGGTCTGGCTTTACCCACCTTTCTGATTCCATTTAATCCCTCAGATTTCTGCCCCCTCTACTCAGTTCCCAGAAAGCTGTTCTGCTTTTGAAACACTAAACTCGACAAGTCATCCCTGATAATCTCACAGAAATTACTCACGTTCTGTGTTGTATTGATTTACTTCATAACAGCATTCGCGGAACTTTTTACTTGATGATCAGTTAGATGAGAGCAATAACATATCTGGGTTGTTCATAACCCAAACACCCAGAATAATATCTGGCATTGCAGACTAGTCAATAAATACTTACTGAATAACTTCATCTTATTTGTGATTCAATCTTCATGATACAAACAAGTAGCACCTCATGTCTCCATTTTCTTCCTTCCTCTTTCTGTTCCTTCCTCTTTCCATTTTTTCTTTCGTTGTTTATACCTTTTCTTCATTTTAATAGTGAGAGTTATGTTTGAGAAGTTAATTCTAACTTGGTAAGTTACCTTTGTTTTTTAATGCATTGAGTTCTAGTAATAAGTAGAACTGTTTATCTCTTATTCAGTTTCCTAGATTTGTATTGCTCAAAGTGCTCAAGCAGAATTTTTCTTTCTTTATGAAAAACATGATAGTAACTGTCTACAAAATGCCATTGTTTCTTTAACTTTAATTAGGAGTAGAAATGAATATTAGCTATAATACTAATAGTCCCAGTCTCCACTGAAGACACAGGTGGCCTTTAATGTAAATGTAAGAATAAAGTGAAAAACATGAAAATCTTGGGACCACTATTTAAAAGATATTCACTAAATTATTAGATTAGTTAAGTATTCATTTACACTGGCCTCTTTTCCTTCTTTCTGCCTAGAATGTGAGTATAACGGCTGCACTTTCCATTAAGCAAGTTTAAGGAAAGAGAAGAGAAAAGGATAGAGTAAGAAGCATCTTCTAGGATCCCAATGATTGTCTAATTATCCTAAGAAGTCTGAACTGTCCATTTCTGGATGTAAGTAGAATGTAAACTTCTATCAAATCTCTATGTAGTCTACCATGTTTGAGTTTCTGTGCTCAGACCCTGAGCTCAAGTCCAGAACTGGCAAAAAAAAAAAAAAAGGATATTGAGACTATCAGAATGTCAGTATTTGCAAATTGTTTTATATAATATTCTTTCTGGTTATTTTTAGAATTTCAAATGTTCATAAGCAAAGGATTCCATTCCTCCAAAAGTGCTCTACAGGGTGGCCACATAGCGCTCAAGTTTCCTCTTCTGCTTTCTGACTCGCCTAGAGGCTCTCCCCTAAAATCTACAAAAGTCCTAGGAAGTGATCTGATTGTGTTTCTTGTGCTGAGGTCCAAAAGTTTAGGAAGGAGAATCTGAAGTGGTGCTTTTCCTATTGATTATGGAGACAGTGTCCTCCATCTCCAGGACTCTGAAAGAAATAAGGGTCAGGTAAAAGGTGAAGAGAAAGGCTGAAGATGGGGGTTTGGATGCCCCATGACACTGTGAAGGCCCTCCCCAGGGGCCTGTGTTCCCCTTGAGGTGCCATGCTGACAGGTTTTTCTTCTTTCCCCTCTTTTCCTCTTGTCCCCAGCTGTACTCAGCATATGTGGGCATAGTCTTCCTGTCATTTGGGAGGTGCCAATTTGGATCTCTGAGAGACAGGCCGGTTGGTTTTCACATGGCACTGGCAACCATCCTGGACTTTAAAACAGCTGTGTGGATGCCAGCTGACCTGCTTTCAACCAAACAGCTGCTGCTGCCAGGCATGGGTAGACTGGAAATCCTTGTGGATCCAGAGTCACGTTACACCCACACGGTTTGAGATGATGAGAGGTCCCAGTGAACCAGCACAGAGTTGCTTCCCCTTCTGACTACATGATAGCAGGTGATGTTTGGTGCTGGCTGATTCTAACATACTCACCTTCATATCACACGGGATGGATCTAGCTTGTGTATGTGGGTTATATTTATCTGTTATTCTCCTATATTGTATCAATTGCTACATTTAATGAATTTTATGAGAGAAAAAGCTGTCTTTCCCAGGCTTTTCTGAAGTGCGGCCATGAGAATATAGACGGGAGCCTTTTGTATGGAGCGTGATGTTGAGTAGGATATTTATTGGGGAGGGAAAAATGAGGCTCAATGCCATACTTCAGTGCATGAGTGCATTCATGCACAGCACACACACACACACACACACACACACACACACACATACACACACACACACGGAGCCATTTCTCTCATGGAGTGACTCTAACTATGGATTTAGATATCTTTATTTCTGTCTTCATGAAATAAACTCTAAAAACCATGGAATAAACTCCATTTATTTTTGCTCCCTTTACCTCCTCACCTGAACCCTGCACAGTAATTTTGCACCCCAGGACAGCTTTTAAGATTCTAATCTTGTTCCTGTCCAGCACTTTCCTCACAGCAGTGGGAGAGGACTGGCATTCCTCCACCATTGTACACAGAGGAGAATCCCTTCCTGGAAATAAGAGCACTGTTTATGTTGAAATTCCCTTAGCTTAGCTGAACCTTCGATTATATCGCCCATTCAGATAACCAGATTTCTACCCCCTGTGGTCTGTTTCCATTCTCAGAGAATTGTCAACAATTTATTTCTGCTCTGGTGATTATTTTCATGAGTGAGGGAAAAAGATATCTGAAAAAATTTTGATAACTGGGTCATGTATACAAAATTCAAAGCATATTTTAAAAGATATAATATGAGAAAACAGGGCTTTTCTTAATTAAAAAGCAAAGCAAAGCAAATAAAGTTAGCTATTACTGAGGTGGTCCTATCTGCCAATTATTTAAATAAAAGTAAAACTATTACCTGGAGTCCCTATGTTTCAGAAAAGGCCTTCATTTATAGTTTATCAACTATTAGAAGAATGCTATTACTTGAAAAACTGAATATGATTTATATATTTTTTAGATCCTAAATCAAAACACCTTATTATTTTAGTAGTGATTATACGGATTTAGCATTAAGATGGACTTCAAAGTGCCATATTGATTTTATGCCAACAGAATACTGACAATATGAACCCAACTACAAAAATAAAGATTTTTCCTTTTGGCCTGCAACATTCATTTTCCCTTTTATTTTTCCTGCCCATTAGATGCTTTTCATCTAGCAGTAACAGAAGCTTAGCTAAAGCATGTAATGGTCAGTATAGTTTATCTAATCGGAAACATTTCTGATTATATGTTCAGAAATTGAGGGAAATGTTTTGTACTGTGATTCTCACTGGTGAATATTTACAGGGATCAAAGAATATTCAAAGTAATGGTAATGTTTTTGCAGGGAGAGGGAATTTTGTTAAGTTCCAGGTTTATAGCATTGTGTACAAAATGCACATAAAAGGCATTTTCTTATCTATTCCTGTTATATTAGAGAAGTTCATGCCCTGCTCTTAGCATTTTCCAACACAGCTGTAGAGTAGTTTAAAGCCTATTTTTTAAATAAGTGATGCTCAATTTGTCTTTGATGATCCGAATGATTCAGGTGAGATGGGAGCACGGTCGGGCTCTTATTTGCATAAAAATTAATCACAGAAAAATGTAAATTGATAAAATTTTGCCTGGCTTTTTCCCCCTATTTGAGAACCCATGGATGGTTCCCAGAAGCAATCATCTCAGTATGGGGCCGCATTGGATGCTGTACAAATGATCACATTTGTGTTGAATACTCGCTCATTTAAATGTCAGCACTGATGGGGTGGTACATCAGTAGAAAAAATGAAAAATAAATACACAGCAGCTGAAGACTATCAAATCCGTGGGCACTCTTTAGAGATATATGATCTAATGTGAAAAAATTGCAGATTAATTATCCTTTTTGCAAAATGGTAATTGTTTTAGTATCACACCGGAAAAGAAAATCGGCAATGTATTTGGAATCAAACAAAAACCAGTAATGTTAAATACGTCATTACATCACTGTTTTTTATTAGAAGCCTACAATTAATTCCTGAGGCTCCTTTGGTGTTTAAAGCTGCATAATATAAAACAAAAAGAGCATTGCTATTAATTTTTAAACAAATGCTTATCTCTCAAACCAGTCTGACTCATGTGAAAGAAGAGGCAATATTATGAAGTTTGGAGAATTCTGGGTATAACCTCACTCCATTATAGTACTGACACTTCAGAGAGCCCATTCCCAGATCCTATTTGAAGTCAAGAGACTAAAATTGGAAGTTTTTGTTCAAAAGCAGGTAACTTTAGCACACCTTGGGAGACGTTATGGAAATTTGTCTTCTCAACAAAAGACACTTTAAGAGCAAGAAGAGCAATGCAAATGTCAGGGAAAATAGAAATAAAAATTGTGCATACGACATTAACAGGGAAGCTCTTTAGATTACCTTTCACTCAGCATTTCCAGGCTTGTAATTTTTAATATAGCAGTCATTTTTAATTGTTATTATAATGGTGATGTGCAGAGAGAAGGATTATAGTAACATAAGTCAGGAAATGAGGACACTTCTTTTTGTATGGTGTCCCCCTTTCCCTGGCACTTTCTTGGTTCTATGCCTGAGTTTAGACATGGGTTTTATATTGCTTTAAAATACAGAATTTAAGCTGTAAAAGAATTCAAGGAAGATAAGAAAATTCAAAAAATATTCTTACATTGAACACAAGTATAATCAAGGCCAGCAGAACTCTAAGGATAGGTGAGTGGAAGGCATTTATTAATATTAGTATATTAGTTATTTTTAATGGCTGACACGATATCTTCGTCTCTGTTTCTGGGGAACTGTCATTGGCTTCTCTGTGCCCATGGCCTAGGCATTCTCCTTTTGCATTCTCTCACAGATGGAGATGGGACTTTTTCTTATTGTTTTATACTGTTAGCATGGATTTTAAATGATTAATTTTAACGTAGAATGATTAACCAAGGAAGACAAAATATATCTTTTCTACCTACCAACTTATAAAACTGAGTTAATGCTACATTTGCCAAAGTTGGCTATCACAATATACTATCAATAGTTAGAGATGCTTGAAATCTCCTGTTATTATCAGAACTGCACTGTTATCTTAGTGACTTATTATTATAATTTAAATTGACCGGCACCTAAGAGACTATGTCTGTCTTTGCAATGAAATATAATTTGGTATGAAATAGCAATAAATGAGCTGTGGTTTGTATACCATTTATGTTTTATTTTGCAATAGTATCACATTTTATCTCTTCAGCTAAACCTTTTCAGACCATGATGAACCAGACACTGTTATAACCTTTTGCAAATAAAAATATATTTAATCCTAAGTAGTAATCATGTTCCCAAAGAAATATTTCCAAGGTTACCCAGCTAGTCCAAGGTGAAACCAAGACTAAATCTCAGGGATCTGGCACCAGACTGTGGATTTTCATCCAGGCTGCTCTGCTGATAAATGCCCAGTGGGCATTTTTGTTTCAGGGCATACCACGCAGAGTCCTAACAAGAGAAAGTTCTTTATTTTTGGAATTTAGAAATTTCATTTTATAATAGAAGCTTTAATTTCCTTTGATTTCAAATAACTGTATGCCAAATGATACATTTTAACTTTTCATTTGCTTGCAAATTTAATTTTTAAACATTATGTATTTGATATAATTTCCGGACTGATATTTAAATAATTGCTTCTGTGGTGACTGTAACTCATAGATTTTTGTTTTCTGGTTTTCTTTTGGCAGTGTAGTCACTTTTGAGATGGGTCATTAAAAGCACTGAAAGAGATCCTTGTCCAGTTTGATGGTGTTGGATGTTGTCTGCTTCTTTAAGAAAGCCCATGTGACTCACAACTCATTTCTTTTTCTTTGGTATATTTCATCAGTATTTTTCTCATCCATCCATTCAGCCTTCTCTTACAGTTTGCTGGCGTGGGATAAAAATCACCAATATAGGTCTGGGAGTTTGGCCTAGTTGATAGAGTGCTTACTTAGCATGCACCAAGACCCGGGTTCAATTCCTCAGTACCACATATATAGAAAAGAAAAAGCTGGAAGTATGCTGAGGCTCAAGTGGTAGAGCTCTAGCCTTGAGAAAGTCCAAGGACTGTGCTCAGGCCTTGAGCTCAAGCCCAGGACTGGCAAAAAAAAAAAAAAAAAAAAACCCCACCAATATAGGCTCCCTGTTCTTGCCCCAGCATCAGGCCCAGCTTCATGCAGTACCACAATGTGCTTCCAGAATAGCCAGGTAGGTACTCAAGCTCCAGGCTCAATGGTTAACCCTTCATGCCTAACCACAAAAAGGAGGCTGTTCCAGCCCGTTAGCAAGTTGGAGGCTGTTTAGCCAGACAACTCAGATGTCTCATAGTATGTTCTAGCAGAGGAAAGGAAGCACACAAGCTTCAGGTGAGTGCCTCCCAACGACAGGACCCTTAGCTCTGCAGGTCTGCAGTGAGTTTTACTCATCATTTTCCAAATACTTCTTCAGGGTCAATGTTACATCAGATTCTGTTTGAGGCACTCTCAGGATACTCTGAAGCAAAAGCCAACATCCCACTGAAGCATTCAGAATAGAAGAAATAGATACCATTTCCTCTATGATGTACATACTATTAGGGTGTGACAGGGGTCTGACTGTTCATACTTGTTTATGTTTATGAGTTTCCCTTGCCTAAAGCACTGAATTAGAAAATATGAAGAGCCCATTTGAGAAATTGACAGACTAAGAAGTCTCTATAGCTTCCGATCTATCAGAAAATGCTCTTGATTTTGCCATGGATGAATGGAAGATTGTCTCCTATATTGATTTGACATTTACTCAAGAATCGTTTATCCAACCCCCTTTGGTGGCAGCCACACATGAACTGAACTGTTACAATTACTGTACAAAGCAGGTTATTTTCTAGGTATTTGAAGCTTTTGATGTTTAAAGTTAGGACAATTTCCCATAAGGATTTCGTGATTTTTCTGGACTTTAAAGACCTGAGTTGAAAGTAGAGGTGTGATTTAGTCTTGAGTGAAAACACTAAGAGAATAAGGACCCAAGTTCAAGCCCCAGTACCTGAAGACTATCAGCAAAAGTGGTCCCTACAGATTTTTGATAAGAACAGTGAGAAAGAAAATTGTTAAGCTGTGCTGAGACCCCTTTCAGCAGGTGCTAGTTCAGTTTCATCACACTTACAGAAATGCAAGCTTTACCCAGCTTCCCACCATTATCTGAGCATATGTTGGTGGGTCAGCTAATTTCATGAATAAATATCTGATTTTAAGGATTCCCACTACAGTGTACTATGGGAAATAATTGAACATTAGGCTTATGAGAGACAGGGGCTTTTCCATAGTGATTTTCCAGGTGCTTGCCAACCTGGGTGTAGGGCATAGAATCCATACCTTTGGCTTCTGCCAATCACAGTGCTTGGAAAAAAATAGAAAGTGGGAGGGACAGAGGGAAGGGAGGAATTGGTTAAGCTTGTGCATACCATTAGACCATGAGGTTTCTTTAACACAGTTCTGTTTAGAAACCTGACATTTAGACAATTATAAATAAGAAAATTTAATATAAATGTAAGGTATGGGAATAAGGAGTTCTGAAGAGAGGCATGTCATTTTAGTCATGAAGTAGTCAAATATGAACCAATAGCAGGCCATTGAGGCCATGTATATGGGTAGAGAAGCTTCTCTATTGTCTATTTCTTCTTACATTAATCTTAATTTCTAAGATTGTATTTTTCTTCTTCTTTGTCTTATGAACTAGTCAGTCCCTGGGAATCAGTTCATGCTGGTTATCTCTCACTGACCTCCTCCTTCTCCTCCTACTCTCCTCAACTTTGATATGGAGAAGCTACATGCTCCTCACACTTCGTTATCTTACTTACTCTATTTTAATGGTAGCATTAATCACTTCAAATATGGCTAACCTAACAGGAATGCATTTGTTATTATTTTTAACTGAAAATGCTAAAAACAGAGGTTATAGTGATGTAAGTCAGGCAAAGAATACATTTCCTTTTGGACATCACCCCTTCCCTCTCTGTCTCCCAGCTTTTCTCTCTCCTCCCCACCCATAAGTTGTGTAGTTCATTTTCAACAGTGAGTAATATTGCTGTCTTTGTTTTCCCTTTGTCCCACCATTTCTGTACCTCCCTTTTATACTCCCAAAGATACACAGACAAACAGAATAAACCAAAAAGAAAACAAACACAGCAAAAAAGGATTTTTTTAAAAAAAACCCTCTTATTACATTTTCTGGTTATTTTGTATGATCAGAAGCACATAAACATTGTGTCTTTCCTTTCTTCTCCACTGGTCTCACTGTGGTGAATGTCTAGAGACCCTATAATTTATTATGTCCAGGTGTATTTTAGATCTAACCTCTGCATATGAGAGAAAACATGTGCCAGTTGTTTAGATGAATTTGGCTTACTTCACTGAGAACATGATGTGTTCTAGGCCTATCCATTCCCCTACAAATGGCATAAATGATGTGGCTTGTCTTAAGGAAGGTCTATGTTTTTGAGGACCCTCTTGATTGTTTTCCACAGTCGTTGTACTAATTTATGTTCTCCCCAACAGTGCAAGAAAGTTCATTTGCCCCACATCTCTGCCAACATTTGTTGTTCAATGTCAAAAGTTTGGCCAATCTAACTGGGGTGAGATGGGATCTCAGAGTTTTGATTCTTATTTTTATTTTTTATTTAAATTTAGCTCATTCAAATTTGCATAATTTTGTTATACATTATGCGTTTCTTTGAGTATGTCCTGCCATTAGGGCTCTTTCTTGCCCTTTCCCTATTGTGTGAGGTTCCCTATTGTGTGAGTTGTGGGTCTAGAAGGTGATGTGGTAAATCGGCCACTGCTCGGGTCAGCAGTTTTTCTTCTGTGGAGTGGTGTAAGAGAGGAAGCTTCAAAACTGTTATTAACAGTGGACTGTTGTCAGACACAGAATAAGTACAAAGCTTTTGACTCAAGCTTATCCTTGTGTTTGAATCCAGATCATCTTTCAACTATATGTGTTCTGACCATGTTCAGCCACTCCTCATCTTTTTGCTTTTGCTCCATCCTCTGCATTTTTCATAGTTTTTGGAGCAATCTCCATTCTATCTGCCAGCTCTGTGGTCTTGTTTTTCCTTTTTCAAATAAACAAATGAATATACAATATACTAGGTAACAGGAAAGTCAGATTCAGTAACAACATGAGATAAACCTTAAGGGGAAAAGAAGAGAAAAGAAATGGCTTCATGTAGTACATTAAGAACCACAGTCACAAAGCTAAACCTCTTGTTTCCATATCCTGGAGTTCATTTTGCTTAGCCTCATCCTATATGCACATATGTACATAGCTTTTGTGCGATTATGATCCTAGGAGAATCCTAGATGTGTACTAATTGTTACAAATTAAGGAGACCATGGAGCCTATGTTTCTTTGGGTCGGGCTTACTTTACTAAATATGATTTTTTCCAAGTCATTCCATTTCCTTACAAATGGGGCAATGGCATTCTTTCTGATGGCAGCATAGAATTCCATGGTGTAAATATACTGCATCTTCACCATCTATTCATCTAATCTGGGGAATCTGGGTTGGTTCCATATCTTAGCTATGGTGAATAATGCTGGTGAACATAGTTGTGCTGGTAGGTTTAGTGTGGCCTTGTTGGATATTTGGGTAAATGCCCAGAAGTGGAATTGCTGGCTCATAGGGGAGCTCTATGTTTAGTCTTTTGAGGAACCTCCATACTGCTTTCCAGAGTGATTGAACAAGTTTACACTCCCACCAATAGTGCAGTGGCATTGTTCTAATTTTTACTGATAAATAGCTATATAAGACATAAGACCATAATGTGTGGAGTGCATTTTGAAATCACACTGCGTCACAAAATTATCTTTTTGTGAGACACTGTATCCTAGGGACGGTCCTGGAGATCATCACTCCAAACAAATAAGTGCATCTTTGACACCACTCTTGCTAGTTTTCCACACTGCCTCTAAGAGCATCTTTAAAGAACTTAGAGAAGATGACTGTCAAAGAAACCAGCTATAAAACCTCAGGATGCTGAGATCTGAGGCTAGCAGTTCAAAGTCAGCCCAGTCCTTAAAGTCCCCGAGAGACTCTTATCTCCAATTAATTACTAGGGAAAAAAAACTGCAAGACGTGCTGTGGCTCCAGGAGTAGAGTGACAGCCTTGAGCTGAAGGGCTCAGGACAGTACCCAGGCCCAGAGTTCAAGGCCCGCCACTGACAAAAAAAATTAAGTAAAAATTGTTTATATATCAAGGGTTCTCTTATGGTTTGGTTTATTTTTATAATATAAAATCCATAGTATTTTCTTTTCCTCTGGAGTACTTATTATACGTCTTTGTTGAAAGCATCATATCTTTTTCACTCTAATATGCCTTGTACCATGTTTAAAAATCCCAGGCATAAAAATCTTAGCTTCCTTGTGAAAAGCTATAAAACTTCTCTATGGGCAGAAGTTCTTCCAAAGTTTTTTTGGAGATCCTGTAATATTTAGCCTAGTGCTAGGGGAAGAGAGCATATTATTCAGTGTACCTTTTCCTTACTTGCACAAAATGGGTATAAAAGCTTTAGGGAAATTTATACAACTCAGATCTGATATACCAAGCTAATCTATTCATCCCACATGACTCAAGAATGTGTAGAATGCATAGGGTTGCAACATAGACAAGTGTTCTTGAGGAAGAATTATTTTTTAACAAATCTTACACCTGGTAGATACTTTACTATACTTGCAAAGAGAGCTTTGTTTTTATATAACAAGCACAAAAATCTTTCAGGATAGGAGATAATGACAGGGTTTTTGTGTTGAATATAGATTACTTGTATGTATCCAGAATCTAAATAGCCAGGAAGCTCAATCAGAAAACAAAACAGAGCTAGTGAAACTATTTTTTAAAAAAGCAAACTTCTTTTTTATCTTATAGTTTATTTTTTATTGTAATTAATAGAAGGGTTACATTATATTCACCAGATAGAAGGTGTATTACTTCACAAATATTGATACCCTTTCTCATGACATGATCCCCATTTCCCTCGCCCCTCCCCCCGCTCTTTTTGATTTCCCCCCTTCCCTATCTGATTTCAAATAATCAATTAAGCATATATAAAATATATCAGATAACAAGGTGAAATATTGTAACAATATGAGATAACCAAGGGATAGCAAAAGAGATGAGAGATAACATAGTACACTAAGGACAACAGTCACTCATTATATGGCTTTTGTTTCTTTATCCTGGAGGTCCTTACATCCAGTGTCATACTATTCGGCCTTATGTCTCTAGATTTTGTTCTATTGTATAAATCTCTGCTAGGAGAGCCCAAGGTTTCTACTGAATTTGACAAATGAGGGAGACTCTTACTTCTAAGCGATGTTAGGATTGGCTTTGTTCTGTCTGTACATTTATCTTTCTAGACACAATAGATTCTCTCTGCTGATAATTATTATTAGCAAATAATCCATGTTTCAAATGGATCTTTAACAATACCACTGTAGAGCCGGGCACTAGCAGTTCTTGCCTATAGTCCTAGCTACTAGGAGGATGAGATCTGAGGATTGAAATTTGAAGCCAGTCCTGGCAGGAAAGTCCGTGAGACTCTTACCTCTAATCAGCCACCCCCAGAAAGTTGGAAGTGGAGCTATGGCTCAAGTGATGTTAGCACTGAGCAAAAACGTTCAGGAATAGCATCAAGCCCAGGGTCACCACAAAAACAACCACCACCAACAGAAAAATTCTTTGTGTTAATGTGCCTAAAGTAATCTTATTTGACAAGAAAAAAATACATGATGAAGTTAAAATATCCTTTTCTGTGTAATTGTTACAATGCTAGTTATATAAGATGAGTAATGATTGTAAATTTCTTCTTTTTAGCATATAATTACCTTTAAAATCTGGTCTATAAAAATCTGGTCCTGGGGCCGGGAGTTTGGCCTAGTGGTAGAGTGCTTGCCTAGCATGCACAAAGACCCGGGTTCGATTCCTCGGTACCCCACATACATAGCAAAAAGCCAGAAGTGGTGCTGAGGCTCAAGTGGTAGAGCTCTAGCCTTGAGAAAGTTCAAGGACAGTGCTCAGGCCCTGAGCCCAAGCCCAGGACTGGAAAAAAAAAAATCTGGTCTCTATACTAAGGATGCTAATTGTTAATTGCCAAAATAATGTAAATAGATGGAGCAAAAAGGAGTATAAAATAAGGTAAATGAAGAATTCTACATAGTTGTACTAAATATTGCAAAGACATACTTGATCTTTATAAATGTTAATATAGAGATTGATAATGCTCCAGTACTCAGTGCCTTTTTTTTGTCAGTTGTGGGGCTTGAACTTTGGGCCTGGGAATTGTCCCTGAGCTCTTCAACTTAAGGCTACCACCCAACCCCTTAAGCCACAGTGCCACTTCCGCTTTTCTAGTGGTTAATTGGCGGTGAGGGTCTCATGGACTTTAGTGCCCCACTGGTTTTAAAATGAGATCCTTACATCTCAGCTTCTTGAGTAGTTAGGATTACAGGCGTGAGCCACCACACCTGGATCTCAGTGCCTTTATTTGGGTTAAAGCTATTTAAAATGTGAACATTAAGTTTAATTATGCATATAATCTAATGAGTTTACTTTTAATATTCGGTACAAGATGTGCTATAAATATAGTTTGAATATTTATAACTAGTACTAGCAGGAAAAAAATAGAAACAGATATGTAGTGGTTCCAAATCTCCAACTACATATCCAACATCTTCTAGCCTTCAGAGTTTAAAATTAACTTGTTGCATATGTGTCTCTCGATTTTGAATGGTTTCCTTACTACATAGAGTACTAGGTTAGGTTTTCTATAGGGGGCTTTTGAAGATTCAAACCTTAGAAAGCTTCAAAACATTTCTAATCAATGAGACCTGATTAGGCTGTTATCAAATCTTATCACAGTACATCATTGTTACCATTTTTCTACACTCTGTCAATGTCTTATCCTCTTATTTTTAGCCATTTGTTTTTATTTTTAGTTTTACCTTAAAGTAGTTATACAAAGGAGTTACCATTCACCAAAGTAGAGGAAGAGATTTCTTATCTTCTTTTTAGGGCAATGAACTACTTACAATCTTAGAAAATGCATGAAATTCTTTATTGTGCTGCGTGAAGAACATGCTGTTCACTGCTTCTCAGGAACCTTGTGATTTTAATTACAGATGAATTCTAAGTGGTATAACCTTGCACCTTAGATAATCTTAAAGTGAAAAGTGATCAATTAAGTAAGTCCTTTAAGCACAATCTTAAAAGAGTTTCTGTCACAGTCATGGGAAATGAAGCTGATCATTTTTATATGCATGCTTATAAGACACTGCTGATTTGGACTGGTATTTGTCTGAGTAGTATTTACAATATCAGACCCAAATTATATATTGTATCATTCTATTACTGTGTTCATTACATTGTTAGAAACAATATAATTGTGTCCTGATAGAATATGAAACAGACTATTTCTATTTCTGTTGGGTGATCTTTAGTTTTACTTTATTTTGTAACTGATTTTTAAGAGTGCCTTCCTGCACAAATGTTCCCGGCCTGCCACAGTGTTAACCTTCCACCAAGGAAATGGACTCTGATATCACCATCAAATGTGTTTCTATTTCCCATTACATCATAAAGTAAATTGAATAGATAATTCTGGTGGTCAGTTTGGACTTTTTGATGTCTGTCAATTGAAAATTAAAGGGCCTAAATTTTTGTTCTTTTTGGCTCAGATAAAGCTGAAAGGGTATTATAATTCTGGTCATATTTCTATTTATGGGAATTCATCCTCATAAAGTAACATGAATAGGATTTTACCTTTAATGAAACAGCAGAATTTAAAGGCATGATTTAAGAAAATTGCTTTTGAGACTTAACGTGATTGTCATAGGGAGCATGCATTTTCAGGTAGTTCCTTCCAACACCAGAAACGTTTTGTTTTGTAGAATGTTTCTATTAAAAATACTAGTTGTTCAAAAATACCCTGCTTTACACGGACGATGAAAATTGAAGTTGTTAAATAGAAGTAAGCCCTTTAGAGGCAAGAAAGCCTGCTTGTGTGTATTACATGAACCACTGTCTCCACCTAGTGCTGGCTTTTAAGAACTGGGATTTCAGAGGCCTTAGTGATTGTTATAAAGTTCTAATTTATGTTATGCACATGTACTGTCATTATAGCTGGGCCTGCTAGTGCCATTACAGTTAAGGGTCTGTCAGCCCTTCATTTATAATGCAGAATATTAAAAGGTCTATTGCTTTTACATAAAAGCTCATGCTGAGCCAGAACTCTGCAGTCTAATGGCCTTTGCTCTCTGTGAATGTTTATTAACAGTGTAACTTGAACTTGACCAGCTCATTTTAAAGACACCCCGATGTGCTGAAGTTATATAGGCACTGTAACCAAAAGAATGAATGCTTTTTCCTTCTTGAAAAGCTTTAAAAGTAAATTGAAAAGTGATGTATACTTTTATACATGCATACATCTATAAATTATAAGTGCATTAGGTACAGATACACAGTTAAGGTACTTTTAGACTTTATAATTGAAGGTCAAGTCCTATTCCCAGCACCCAATTTGGCCAGAGATTACTTAGATTTATCTTTGTTTCTATTACGACAGTGTAGCCTTCTTGATACTGTGTGGTGTGCTAGGGATTACCATTGTCTCTATGTTTGTCTTTGGTGTTCTGATTCTAGTTGTCCTGAGAAGAGTTTGTATGCAAAAGTTTTATTGGAAGGTAAAATCCTATATCAAAAAAGTGAAAGAAACAGGAAGTGGAACAGTAATGCAAGAAATTAAGTGCTCAGTAGTTTGTTATGGACTTCCTGTTTCACATGGTTTTATTTTGTTACTTTGCTTTGTTTTTAGACTGGGTGTTGCTACAGAGCACAGGGTGGTCTTAAGTTCGCTGTGTAGCCCAGCTTGGACTTACAATTCTTCCTGAATGCTGTACTCCAACTCCTTCTTGTTTCGTTGTTCCTATTCAAGTTTTCTCCAAGAGACATTAACTCCTCCCCTCATTTATGGGTTCTATTATTGAGCCTTACAAGACCTATAAGCTAGTCACTGGGTGAGTCAGATGCTGTGCCTAATAGAGCCATGCTTCCTTTGATTCTCAAAGTAGTAGGATTGTTCCATTCTAAGAAGCTCGAGTTTGAGGAACAAGGAGACTATGCCCAAAACCTAAAGTGGACACAGTGGTGGCCTAGGCCCTTTCTTGAGCAGATGGAGTAGGAAGGCCCATGGAGCTTAGGCAAATTTGATGAGACATTAAAAACTAGGCCACTTACAACCTCTTAGGTAGGTTGTAAGATCCACGTATGATCTCTTGATATCCAGACTGCATACGTGACTAAGAGACTGAAGCAGATGCAGAGTAAGAGGCCATTAATAAGACCATCAATAAGAGAAGAAGTGACATTCCAGTACGTCAATGTAGTCATCTGTTGGATTATCCTAAAATGACTTGAAAAGCCTTAACAAGTCAAGCTACAATTCTCACTGTCCTAATGGTTTGGCATCAATTACTCCTCTTCTATCCACTTTAAATTTATTGTTGGCCAACCAACTTTAGCTAATCTGGGTTACTTTGCCCAGTGCTTTATTCCTGAGAAGTCTCAGTGCTTAATTTTCTTTCCTTTACTGGACTCTGACTGGACATCAACATTATAAACAATTCCTACAAGAAGCTTCTGGGTCTCAAACCTTCACGGCCACCATACTGAAGCAAACTTCCTCAAGCTGGAGTTTAGACTTCAAAACTATTTCACCATTCAGTCAAGGCAGCTATTTCTTGGTAATAATGCATAATGTAAGACTAATAGATCCTATGTTTCACTGTTTGATCTCCTTTGACAAAATAGGTTTCTTCTCCTGAGGAAATGTTAGGTATGATATTGGATCAGTCAGTATCAGAATATCGTGACAGAGGTCCATGAGTATTCTGTTCACTGGATTGTTGAAAGTCTCTACTGCATGGGTGTGTCTGGTGAGTTAATATGAGGAATAAAGATCCATCAATGAATTACCCGCCTCCAAACTTGCCCCTAAATACGATTTTATAGTTTTCTTTTCCTAAGTCTCTTCTTCAATAGGCCAAAATATTAATCATCACCCCATAAATCAATATACCTTTGGTGATCTATTGTTTTCTACAAAGTACACCAAGTGTTCTCACAGTTCAGCCTATTTGGGACCAATTATTTTATTTTTATTTGTGTCATTCAGAGCCACACTAAGTGGGATTGTAATGTGGCCACTTTGAGCAGTGTCAACCTTACTCATTGGCCCTTGGGCAAGTCAGACTTTGTGAACCCTGTTTGAATGTTTCTCACATCTATCAAATGTCTGCAGAGGTAATCTCTGTGAGAACAGAGGTGTCTGTCAAAGCAGAGGAAACAGTGAAACAAATTCCTGCTTTCTGGATTTGCTTGAGCCTGACTGCATTTGAGAGTGCTCTGTATCTTTATACCTTAGGTTGTAGGGGGCATGACTGTACTCAACTCAAGATAGGGTTCAGTTTTCAAAATCACTTCGCACAGCTTTTTAGTTTAGTCTTAAAAATTGCTTTATATTGCACCAATCAAAATTGTGGTGGGGGTGTTCTTTTTTTCATTTCTTTTCTGTTTTTGTGGTCCTGGAGCTGGAGTTCAGGGTCTGGGTATTATCCCTAAGTTTTTTGCTCTAGGCTTGGACTCTACTACTTGAGCCACAGTTCCATTTCTAGTTACCTTGCTGGTTAACTGAAGATAAGAGATTCATGGACTTTTCTGCCCAGGCTGGCTTCGAATCATGATCCTAAGATCTTAGCCACCTGAGTAGCTAAGATTATACGGAGGAGCCAGTGGCATCCAGCCTTATGATTCTCTTCTGTAACAAATATTTGTGGACTTTTATATTACCTTAAAATAAAATACATAGATAAGGTGATTTGTTCCCATATAAATGTTAGAGAAATGCCTTTCCAGTAATGATGATGATAAGAAGATAAAAATAACTTTAAAATAAAAATAAGATATGCTGGGCCGAGCCATGGCCTAGTGGTGAAGTATCTGGCATATGTGAAGCCCTGGGTTCCTTGGTACCACCTACACGGAAAAATCCAGAAGTGGTGTTGTGGCTCCAGTGGTGGAGCACTAGCTTTGCCCAAGCCCCAGAACTGGCAAAAAAATATGCTGCAATATAAACTCAACTCTCTAGACAAAATTATCAAATTTGAACACTCTTGCTAGTATACATAGAATCACCTGAATGTGTGAACCACAAACACCAAATACATACCTGTGACTAACACCTCAATGCCATGAAAGGACATTTCCTCATTGAGGTGATTTTTGTAAGAGGAGTAGATGAGATGGAAAAATATCAAATTATCTTTCCTTGAGATATTAGGAGATGAATTCCTAGAAAATTCAGTGTGTATTAAAACTATGCAATAAATAATTTGAATTTTTTGCTAGTCTTGGGCCTTGAACTAAGGGCCTGGGCATTGTCCTTGGGTTTTCTCAAGGCTAGAGCTCTACCACTTGAACCACAGCACCATTTCTGGCTTTTTTTTTTCTGTATATGTGGTACCAAGGAATCGAACCTGGATCTTCGTACATGCTAGTCAAGCACTTTATCACTAGGCTAAACTCCCGCCAATATGCTTTGTATTTTTAGAATAAACTGTTGCATTGGTTTTAGAATGAGGCAAATAGACTTCAATGTATAAAATACTACACAGGATGCAAGGCTTGTTTCCTTAAGTTTAAAGGGCATTTGATGTTCTTGGAAAGTGCTTTTTAATTACTTCAATAATTAAAAGAATCCTCAATGGCCAGGAGTTTGGCCTAGTTGTAGAGTTCTTGCCTAGCATGCATGAAGACCCAGGTTCAATTTCTTGGTACCACATACACAGAAAACGCTGGAAGTGGTGCTGTGGCTTAAGTGGTACAACCCTAGATTTGAGAAAGCTTAAGGACAGTGCTCAGGCCATGAGTTCAAGGCCCAGGATTGGCAAAAAAAAAAAAAAGAATCATCAAACTTCCTACAGAATTCTCTGATATATTCATATTCCCTCACTATGTTCTATTGATAATGAGCCCAGACCTAATTGTGTGTGTTGAGAGGGGGGTTGTATTTCAAACAATCACTCAATTATGGAGGTTCTGGCTTTGCATAAGTAGGAAATTACACATAGTGTGATTATATTTTTTCTAAGGGAATTCAAGAGGGAAAAGAGATGCAGGAGGTTCAGAATACAGGATAGGAGGGAGTTGCCCTAATGCTGCACCAATCATCTAGGTCAATATAAGGAGTTGGTTTGGGCATCTGTTGAGAGCTGTTGGAACAGAGTTACTTGGATTCGTGGACTAGAGAAAAAGGAGGTGGTGGTGGGAGGTTTTCTTGAAACTGGACTTTGGAAATGGTGCAATTACTTGCGATGGCAGTTTGGGGCTAAATCCATGGGAAAGGTTAGGCTGATAGGAATTTGGGTTTAGAAATTGAAAGGCAGCAAAAGACTACTGTAGAATGTCTTCTTGGGCTAGGTGCTGGCGGTTCACACCTGTAATCCTAACTACCCATGACACTGAGATCTGGTTCAAAACCAGCCTGGGCAGGAATGTCCGTGAAACTCTTATTTCCAATTAATCACCAAAAAATCAGAAGTAGAGCTGTGGCTCAAAGTGGTAGAAGGCTAGCTAGCCTTGAGCAAAAGAGATCAGGTACATTGTCCAGGCCATGAGTTCAAGCCCCATATGGTGGTAGGAAGGGTCTCTTCTTAAATAGAGAGACTTCTTAAATAGATAGAATAGTAGACTCAAGAGCACTGATGCTACATCCACCATGTAGGATGGTGAGTGTTATAGTTGATTGCTTCATCCACTTCAACACAATGGGAGAACTTAAGGAATTTAGGATTTTTAACAATAATACAGAAAATGGCTTCAAGGGGTAAGAAAGGAAATGTTCACACCTACTTCCGGAATAAGTTGACTTTTGGATGACACAACGATCACAAGAGAGGGTTCCAAAAGAACTCTGCTCTTTGAATGACTATGTATTCAATGGAATAAAATGAAATTTATACAACTTGAATATATGTGTGTCCCTGTCATTTTCCCCTCCAATAGCTGGACCACTTTCTGAAGTTGTTCAGTGATAGATAGCTAATATTCTGAGAGATAATAAAAAATAAGACATAAGAACTGTTAAGTACATGATTTCTCAGAGAAGGGTGGGGTCTGAATTGCACCATTTCCAGGGCTTCTGAGATCTCCCAGCTTCATTCATCCTGATTTCAAGGAGTCAAGTCCTTGGGATGGGTTCTTGCTGTTCCACCATTTTGTACCGTCAGTGATTCATGAATTTCTGGCAAGCTTGTGGAAAATCTGGGTCCTTGAGTCTAAGGCAGATCACTACAGAGCGTTTTGATTGTGGATAGGCAATCTTGGAAAGTTTTGAGTAGTACACTGTGTTCCCACTCATTATCTTGTTATGTAGTAAGTATTCATCACTTTATTTCCAAGCCCAGTATTACTTAGCTGCAGTAATTATTCTCTTACCCTAATGATTCATTTTATTCATTAGTATTGATTTAGGAGTTTTACATTTTTAATTACAAGTGAAATTGCTGTATTGCTTCTTAAATTACTAGTGACTGACTTTATTATGAAACATCTCCCTACCATGTAATAAATTAACTAGTTTTTGATATCTTTATGGTTTCATATATGAACATGATCTATTCCTGACATGTGATAAATGAGCAAGAATATTTTACTATTTCAAGTCTGTGAACAATTTTTCAGAAATACATTTGTTTCAAAATAAATTCTGCAATATGAATTATACTTGCATGCTATATTCTTTTTTTTCTTTTTTGCCAGTAACAGAGTTTGAACTCAGGACCTTACATTTGCTTCGCCTACTGTCTCAGCTGATGCTTTAGTACTTGAGCCATGCCTCTAACCTAAGTTTTTACTGGTTATTTTTGAGGTGGAATCCGTGTGGACTTTTGTTCTCAAGCTGAGCCAAGAGAACCACAGATCTCAGTTTTATAAGTAGCTAAAATAGCTATAGCATCAGCATCAAGCTAAACTTTCAATTTTAATCTTTTTTTTATTAAACACTTAGCTTGGTTTTTCTTTTTTGTTTTATACTTTTATGAAACCATGGGTTTAATTTCCAGTACTTTAGAAAGAAAAATTATCTGGTAGTTTGTGAATGATTGGTCATGTAATAACCTCTCCCATAATAATTGCATGTATGTTTCTAGTTTTCCTTTCAATATGTGTTTTGTTTCCTTTTTTCTTATATTGGCATTGACATTATATAATAACTGATATTCTAATTTTCCTTTTGTTAGAAATTTCTGTTATAACTTTGGAGTTTTGCTTTAATGTAATTATCTTTTTAATTTTATTTTTGGGATGATGTATAGAGGGGTTATAGTTACATTTGTCAGATAGTGGGTGCATTAATTCTGGCACATTGATACCCCTTTTCATTTTTTTGTCCCCATTTCCCTCCTCCACCCACTCCCAATCATCTTTGTTTTTCCCCCTTCCTTTCCCTATTTCCAATAAACACATAAAATATATGCAATATATCAGGTAACAAGGTCAGATACAGTAATAACATGTGATTATCCACAAGGGCAAAAAAAAGAGAAGAGAAATAACATAGTACATTAAGAAAAACAATCACACAAGATAAACCTCTTGTTCCTCTTGTTTCATTTCATTTAGTCTCATCCTATATGACCTTATGTAATAGGTTTTGAGCTATTGTAATCCTTGGCTAGGAGAGTCCTAGGTGTGTACTAAATATTACAAATGAGGGAAAACATTGAGCCTATGTTCCTTTGAGCCTGGCTTACTTCACTTAATATGATTTTTTCCGAGCTTTAATTTAAATATGCACTTGTAATCTTTAAAATGCATTGTTTTTGTTTTGGAATCAATTCCATCTTTGTTCTGGGAAACAGCAAATAATCAAATTGGGGTTTTTAATGAAACTGAGTCTTCACCTAGTATATAGCACACTCTCAGTGTGAATATTTAGCAATGGCATTTGCCCTTGTTTCATTCATTTTTGTATTTGTTTTTATTATAGGTGGGCCATAAAACATGAAGGAACCAGAAAGCCAGGCCAATGGAAACATTCCAAAGTTGACAATCCTCTGTGGAACAAGCTTACTTACTTGTGGCCTGTCCTCCCCAGTGGCCAACTCAACGAGGTGGTTTGGAATCATATGAAATGTGGTTATTGGTATTTGCTTTCAGGCTCACTGTTTGGTATAGCCAAGTACCTTTTGAATTCTAGCATAAAAGATAAAACTTGTTAATTCTATAGTGCATTAGAAAGATGCACTCAAGTCTTTCATCATGGGAGTAAAACATACTTATATCTTCTTGTACTCCATGAAATTTTACCTTTTAAATTTTGAAATATAGTTCTTAGGTACTAACACATCCAAAATATTATTTTTCCTTGATGAATTCAAGCTTTCATCATTATGTCATCTTTTTGGTACTAATAAAAGTCTCAGTTATCCAATATTCATAAAATATCCCAATGTATTGGGTTATTAGTATATATTCTCTCTGTTCTTTTATTTTCTGATTTTATATGTTTTGATTTGGAAGGGTTCCCAATAACCAACATCTAGTTGCCTTAGGAACTTTGTCTGACAAACTTGTCTCTAAACTACAGTATTTTTTCTGTTCTATTTATTGTAATTGTAGATATATTTAGATTATTATTTGCTTTCTATTTATCTTTCCCTGTTTCTCTATTTTTTTGTGTTAGATTTTGGTTTTTATTGACTTTTTCTCCATTTACCAGTTGTGAAAATATGCTCTCTGTTTATATTCTTTGGGTTATTTTCTGAACATTTTATCTGAAAAAAACGAATAATCAAAATGCTAAGTAAAGTACTCTCTTTTTTTTTGCCAGTTCTGGGGCTTGAACTCAGGGCTGAGCACTGTCCTTGGTCTTTTTCCTCAAGGCTAGTGCTCTGCCACTTGAACCACAGCACCACTCCTGAATTTTCTATGTATGTGGACCAAGGAATTGAACCCAGGTCTCCTACCGCTAAGCCAATCTCTTATCTCAAGTAACTAGGAATATTAGAATAGTTAGCTTCAATCCTATGATTTGTGATAGAGGCTATTATCATATGATTTTCACCTTTTAACATATTTCCATAAGGTTTTGAATGTTGTGGTAGATAGTGTAGTTGATATGTAGTTATGTTTATCCCAAACTTTCCTTGTCACAATTAGTTCTATATTTGATTCTTTCCCCCTACAGTTACTTTCCTTCTATGTGACACACCTTTTTAAAAATAAAATTCTCTCAAGTCAGATATTTTATTTAGGAAACTAAATATATGATCCATGATTTCTGCCTCCTGTTTTGTCATGGAAAACTCGGCCATCATTCTAAATACTCTCCTCTGAACGTCATCTCAACTGTCTTTTCTCTCGGTCTGCTTTTTATCTCTTTTCTTTTCTTTAATATCCTGTGATTTCACCATAATATACTGAACAGAACCTTTCTTATTCATCCTGCTTCTTTTCTGCCCTTGGAGTTGGGGATTGGAGAAATTGTGCACAGAGCAGTCTGAGCCAATGGTTAGATGAAATGAATATGTCTGAGATACAGGGTTTGCAGGGCTAGGTAGAGCCAACATGGAGCCAGAGGTAGAGAGGTGGAATGGAGAGATCAGCACAGCCTGTAAACTAAGACAAGAGACTGGAATTAACTTTTTAGTGTCTGAGACTGCATTAATACCAAAATATGTTTACCTCTTAGTGGTAACCACTGATCTGAGAACTCATTTCACTTTTAAGTAGTATCCATCCCAGAAAGCAGTGGAAACTTTTACTCACAAATAGCATTTCACTATCTGGAGACATCAATATTTTAAAAACATGCTAAAATTGTATATAAAAAATTGATATGTTCTTTTGGTTTCTTCTGTAACTGAGATCGCTAGTACATTTATAGAAATGCTGAGGTATGGTCTCACACCCTGGAGAAAAAGTTGTGTATTGAGCAGATGCAGTTTTAAACACTTGAAGATAAGGAGCAATGGATTTTCATATTCAAGCATAGAATCACTGGGAAATTTTGAAATGTACTATTGAGTAACTACTACATTAAAATATGTGCCCTCAGGCCCTCATATGATGGATAGAAGATAGGTGAAAGTACAGAATTTATTAATCTGCTAACAGATGGTGTTGCTTTGTAGCCAAAGAGGACAAAAGCTTAAAAGGCTCTTGTAAATCTAGGAAAGCAAAAGTTCCTATATGTAGTCCAAAATCCTTAATAATGGGATCTGGCCTTTGGAAACTCAGTGTAATTTCAGAAATTTACTTTGAGAGGAGAAGGAAGAAAAATACATGCTTAAAAGTAAACCATGTATTTATGGATATGTAGGAATTCTCAAGAGTGAAAATAAAAATGCATTCATTTATTTATTAATAACCAATGGATAAAGCTGGTGCTGATAGTTCATGCCTATAATCCTAGCTACTCAAGAAGCTGAACATTGAGGATCATGGTTCAAAGTCAGCTTGGAGATGAAAGCCTCATCTCCAATTAACCAGCGAAATTCAGAAGTGGAACTGTGGCTCAAGTGTTAGAGCACTAGTTTTGAGTGATAAAATTAATAAATAGCACTCAGGCCCCAAGTTCAAGTTGCATTCCTGGTATATACATATGTAAAATAACAAACAGATGAACTGGGATCAACACAGTTAAGAAGAGAGGTCATTGTTTAAGAACAGATCCCCAAATCAAACATACTCTCTTTGCTTACAACAAAGGAGGGGGGGGAAGAACTATGCTATGGAAGAGAGCAAGAACATAGGAAAAAAATCAGTCATGAAATGAATCAGAAGATCTGAATTCCAACTGAGAGGATGATCATCTATACACTAGATGATTTAATTATCCATGATTTTGTTTTTCTTCATTATCCTAAGACTGCATTTCTCAAAGCAAAAGTGCCGTAAATTGTCAGAACAGGAATGAAAATATCTTAAAAGAAGTATTAACATTTCTAATGTATTCACATACATTAGAAAATGTTTGAAGACCAGCTAGTTTTCATGTATTTATATGAACTTTTGTGATGGCTCACAGAAAAGGCTTCTTGGATTTGCAGAATGAATGGTGCTAAAACCAGCGGGTTCACAATGGCTGCTTTGTCTGGAGACAAATTGGAGAGTCAAAAAGATCCAAAAGCAATAGGGGCTAAGACAGCTCACACAGGTGTTCCTCAGAAACACAAGTGTGGGATATTGAAAAAAATCTTTGATCCACTTTCTGATTCCATGAAATTGTTAGATTCAGAAACTAAGCATAAGCATCTTGTTCTTGTTTTTCTCTCCCATGCTTTAAAAAGGAGATGTATCAGTAATTTTCTGGCAAGACTTCAAAGTGGGAGTCATTTTAATGAGATTTTGTCTCTCTCATTTCTCTAACCTATCTAGTTTTTACTTGGTCTCTTATGTCTAAAAATGATGCAAAAGTTGGTTTGCTCTGAATCAAGTTGTAATCAGTTTTCTAAGTAGTTACAGAATGATGTCAGACTTGACAACTGAAAGTTCTAGAACTCCACCCCACCCTGCTATTCCCTCTCACCTCAAATGTAATCTTTACACAATTGCAGTTTCAAATGAAAAATCCAGTGAGTTTATTATAACTTTTCTTGCCTCTCTCTCTCTCTTTTCCCTCTCTAACTATTCTAAAGGAAAAAAATGTGTTACATTTCTCCCTTCTTAGACAATGGACACCTAATAGTTTCATTAGCAATTTAATTTCTACTCAGACTAAAGATTTTCAAAGAGCAGGAATAAAATAAGTTTCTTTAAACCTGTTTTTTTTAAATTTAAGAGTAGCATTGTTTGTCACTTATTGACTTTTACTGTGTAAAATGTTTTATTAAATATGAAGGAAGAAGCATTAATCTGAAAAAAATACTCTCCTCACCTTTTTGAACATCAATTTATATGGTTATTGCCTTAATTAAATGCAGTTGTTATTTACAAATCTATCTCACAAGTTAGCACCTCATAATGAGATGTCATTTCAAAATATTTACATTTCACAACTTTCAGATTTTGTTTATAGTTTATTAAAAATGTGTGTTTTCTGTATAATTGCACCATAGTTAAAATTGTTCTGTTCAATAGTTTGAAAACCCCCCACATTCTCTTCAATATATAAGCTAATGACTTTGTATCTTGACCTGCTTTGATCGACCATGCACCCCGTCTCTCCAGTGCTGAATGGGCTTCGTCTTTGTTGTGTTGAGCGCATTCTCTCCAGAACTGTGGTTATTGGGATCATGAGGTTCTTGACTGCCTAACATGACTTACCCCCTCTGTGGATATTGGTGACTATATCCCCTGAAAGAAATGTCGCCCACTTAGTTTATGTTGGATGTCTTGGCTTGGAGTCTTTGGGAATAAGCACATGTGGAAAACGGTATAGATGGGTTACTAGGAAGTAGAGGTAAGGGACGAGTAGGTAAAGGATGAGAGTCAATATGAGAAGTATGGCCATGCCGTCTTCCAAGAATCCATGGAAAAGGCAGTGTCAGCAAGGTTTCTCCTGGAAGAGAAAAGGAAGCATTTATGCACTGGCTTCCAACTGTTTTCTGTTAAAGGTCTGCATACAGTTGTTCTAGAGTAACAGGCCACAGTCTCAAATACAGGCAGTCTAGCTTCAAAGCCCAAGCACTTGTCCATTTTAGAATATATTCTGAGAGTTGCTGAGAGATTTGGACACTAATAGCCTAGTACAAAATTTATACTAATAAGTGTAATTGTTTAGTGGAATAAAACAATCAAATTATTAGACAACAGTAATGAACAACAACAACAACAAAAAGCACCTTGGTAGCAGAGGACCAGTTGCTTATACTTAAAATCCTAGCTACTCAGGAGACTGAGATCTGAGGATCATAGCCAGCCTGGGAAGAAAAGTCCCCATGAGACTCTTATCTCCAGTTAACCACTCAAAAACCAGAAGTGGTGCTAGCCTTGAGCACAAAGCGGTTCAGCACCCGGCCCATGAGTTCAGGTCTCAACCAAAGAAAAAATAGACACCTTGGCTCTTCAACAAGTGGTGTGGCAGAACTGGTTAAATACCTGCAGAAAACTAAAGGTGGATCCTTCTTTCTCACCCTGCAGCAGGATTGACTCCAAATGGATCAAAGACCAGGAGATCTGAAAACTTTACAAGAAGAAATAGGAGATATACTAGGTCTCCTTGGCATAGGTCAAACTTTTTTAATAAGGACCCAGAAACACAACAAATCAGAGAAAGTCTGGATAAGTGGGACTGCATTAAACTGCAGAGCTTTTGTATGGCAAAGGACATAGCTAGCAAAGTAACTAGAAAGCCTACAGAGTGGGAGAAGATCTTCACTAACCATACAACACACAAAGGCCTCATATCTAAAATATATCAACAGCTCAAAAAATTGAATCACTCTAAAACTAATCTCCAAAGTAACAACCACCCCATTAAAAGATGGGCCAAAGTCTTAAAGAGAGTCTTCTCTGAAGAAATAAGAATGAAGAAATGCTCAACATCTCTGGCCATAAAAGAAATGCAAATCAAAACAACTCTAAGATTCTACCTCCTTCAGGTTAGAATGGCCATGATCAAGAAATCTACTAACAACAGATTCTGGTGGGGATTTGGCCAGGAGGGATCACTACTACACTGTTGGTGGGAGTGCAAACTCGTTCAACCACTATGGAAAGCAGTATGGCAGTTCCTCAAAAGACTAAACATAGAGCTCCCCTATGACCCAGTAATTCCACTACTTGGCATTTACGCAATTGTCCAGAAACAAGGACATACTAAATCCACTAGCACAACAATGTTCATCGCAGCACTATTTACCATAGCAAAGATATGGAACCATCCCAGATGCACCTCAGTTGATGAGTGGATCAACAAGATCCAGTTGTAGGGCTTGAACTCAGGGCCTAATCACTGTCCTTGGACTTTTCTCAAGGCTAGAGCTCTACCCTTGAGACACAGCACGAATTCCAGCTTTTTTTCTATGTATGTGGTGCTGAGGAATCAAACCCTGGTCTTTGTGCATGCTGGGCAAACACTTTACCACTAGGCCAAACTCCCAGTCCAAGATGTGGTATTTACACACAATGGAATTCTATGCTGCTGTCAGAAAGAATGACATTGCCCCATTTGTAGGAAATGGAAAGACTTAGAAAAAAACATATTAAGTGAAGTAAGCCAGACTCAAAGGAACACAGGCTCAATGGTTTCCCTCATTTGTTATAATCAGTAGAATTCTTGGGCTAGAACAAAATCTAGATATATATGGCCACAGAGGATGACACTAAATGAAAGAACCTCCACGATATAGAGACAAGAGCCAAATAATGAGTGATTGTTGTCCTTAATGTACTATGTTATCTCTCATCTCTTTTGCTGTCCCTTGGTTATCTCATATTGTTACAGTATCTCATTTTGTTATCTGATATATCGGATATATTTGTATTTGGTTATTTAAAATTGGATAGGGAAGGGGGTAAAACAAGATGAGGGGTGGGGGTAGGGGGGAGGGAAATGGGGACCAAGACATGTGAAAGGGTATCAGTGTATGTGAATTAATGCACCTTCTATCTGGCAAATATCATGTAACCCTTCTATTAATTACAATAAAAAATATGAAAAAAATAAATGCCTTTAGGATGACTGTTTTGTCTGGCACATTTTTTACTTTTGGTGATTAGCATTGTATTGTGCCTGGCATATAATGAAGAATAAATATTTGGAAATGTATGAATTAATAAACCATCACGTAAATGAATATATACAATGTATCTGAATTCTACAACATAAATCATCCCAAGTATGTTTAAGTTATTTCACTATCTTACTCTATTTAGGGAATGCTACTATATTCTGTTCATATAGCCTTGCTTGCACAATAGATTGGATTTAAGGTAATATTATTGCAGGCTTTTGTGAAAGAAGTTTCACTCATTTTTCTTTCCTTCACATTGACTAAAGATACTTCACACATGTGTAAAAAGCCAGTCTAGATTAATTTAGCTATGTTTTCACACATGATTCTTTTCTTAAAGGGAATGAATAATTTACAATGTGAATTATTGAAAAAGTTATTGCCTTTAAAATAATTGATTTTCCACTTTATGTAAATAAACCATTAACTTACATAGTCTGCAATGGTTTAGGTAGTCAATATATATTTTGCTGAATGAATAGAACATTTGTGGTATAAGCAGTGAGTTTGATGTTTATTAAGTCTAGAAATGACACTTCATGTGGCTTTCATATTTTGGGTCCTTTCTTTCTGAAGGAGTTTGACTGGCCAATAGAAGGACTGCTTGTGCCCAATAGCCCTCCCATGAAGAAACCCATCTGTAAGACCCCGGAGCAGAAGGTCCCAGTGAGATTCAGAGTTCTAAGAAATGGAGACATGGAGAAAAATAGATACCTTACTGTAATAGCTCCAGACATCTCACCTGGATGGAAGACACAGTAAGGGCAACTTGTTCATTCTTATTGTTAAATATACTTTCTAGTATAAACAGGTGTTGGCCTATTTCATTATGAGCATTTTTTCTGGGGGAAATATATATATATATAGTTATATATATATAACTATATATATAACTATATATATAGGCTTTTTTGCCAGTCAATGAGCTTGAACTCAGGGGCTGAGCACTGTCCTTGGGCTTTCACAAGGCTAGCACTCTACCACTTGAGCCACAGCACCACTTCTGGTACCGAGGAATTGAACCTGGGTCTTCGTGCATGCTAGGCAAGCGCTCTACCACTGGGCCACACTCCCGGCACAGAAGTTATATATTTATTTAGAAAAAAGTCTATCCTAGTGATATTTGAAGATGAAATTTCTATTAAAAGTTAATCCTTCTTTCTATTTCAGAAACTTAACTTTAGGGATTAAAGGCTACAAATACAAAGTAAGAAGTAACTGATTTTAAAAAAGCTTCATGATTTATGTATATTTTGAAGTAGCACTTTTGCTTGTGTTTTATTAATATATCTCAAAATAACTGAATTCACTCACGGCTTCTTAAATATAACTTTGTAATTCCGAATTGAAACTGCTATTATGCATTTTTGGAATATTTAATGAACAATTCTAGTTTCCAGAAAGTTTGTAGAAAAGCTTGGATCTCCATTTTGAGCTTACCATAGAATTAGAGAAAAAGAAATCTTTCTAAATAACCAGTATTTCTCTAGCATTTTAGAAAAATTACCTGCTCTAATTTTATCACAGTTCATGACAAAGACTCACAGATCATTGAAAAGCTTTGATGGGAAGAATTGGTTACACACATTGTTTCTTATATAATTACCAGTAAGATTCCCTCTTGACCTTTATTCTGAGATATTTAGGATAGTTGAGGCGGCTGATAATAGTCTAGTATTACTTTCTTCACATTGATTAAATATACTTCATACATCACTGAACAATGGGTAACATTCAGATTGGCTGTCTACTGAACTGCCTGGGAAGATGATAAAGTAAAAAAATTAATCTTCAAAGTAAAGTCAAGCCTGAAATTGAAATCTGTGACGCATACATTTCATAATTAGTTTACTACTGGATATAAAATGTGAGGGCAGTGCCTCTAAAGCATGCATGACTTTTTCCTAAATACCCAGAGTCAACACATTATTTCTGTCTCTAGAACATTTTGTTTTTTTATTTGATGTCAATTAGTTCAAAGTTATATACAGATAATATTTTATCACATTAGTGTTTCAAACTGCCTGGTTCAGTGAAAGAACCCAACCATATTTTGAGAAGCTGGCAAATTTGAACATCATTGGTATGCTGTGCTCATGGAACAATGTGTCCTGAATCTTCAAGTATTTAGAGATCAGAAAGCTGCTTTGTTCTCCACTTGAGAAACTATTCCCAAATCATTAAAATACCCTGGCCTACATTTGACAGTATAACTGTACTAGATATCAATTTTTTTTCTTTGCTCTCTGAAAAGTATTGTGCAGAACTGTCCATACCATTCCTCTCCTTCCCAACTGGCTGAATGTAAATACTAATACAGAAGCTTTTAACAGGGAGACTTGACTGTCAACTGCTGGGTGGCTTTGTTGTCTCCCTGCAGAAGGGACTGACTATTCATATTGTCACTAGAGTGAAAGGTTTTCTAGAGATGGGCAAAACAGAATCCCTCTGAGGCTGCTTTTAATAGATCTAGTAACTTATAGAAGAAAGTTCTACTGAATTCTCTCGTAGCAAAATTCTTGTCTAGTAAGATGGTACTGTTCAGTTATTTACTAATTCAATTTAAGAAGGTTTGAGAGATTGTCACCATCATTTGTTCTTCCTTGTATAAACCAGAGGATGATCAAATAACATTGTTTACTATTAGTTGATTATTCCCCTTAGTGAATGACAAAATATTGCCAATTAATCCTACTAATAGCTGTCACATTCATATACCTTGAGACATGATTTTTATGGCTTAGCAAATTCAGTTCTGTCAGCTACATGTGGAAAAATCTTAGGTGATATTTTAAATAATTTGAAGAAATGATTCCAGTAAACCTCATATTTTAATAATTTCTCTGTTTTCATTATTAGTAAGTTATGATCTTGGAACTACTCAATATCTTTCATGTAGTCTTTAAAGTCCTTTATGACTTAATTCTGTATAATTGTCTGGCTCTGCTGCTACCCTGTTTCACTCAATCACTCCCTACTTTCCATCTTGATAAGAAAGGTTCTTTGAGAATAACTTCACATTTTATTTCTAGGTGTTCCCCTGACTTCACATTCCTTTTCTCCAAGTTAGGTGTAACTGTACTTCATCGCTCTAATTATTTGATCCCCATTCCTCACATTGTAGCATCAACTACTATGCTAGCTTATGTGTCCTTCCAGGATATGGAGAACCCTGAACATGCTATCTACTTGCTCATGTGCCATATGTTATGGTGTGGACATAGGAATTAAATACTCAGGGAAAGAGTTACTTTAAACATGTGAATAAAGACCTCAGATTTAGACTAGGCTCCAAATCAGTTGACTTATCGACTGACTGACTGACTGAATAAATGAATGAATGAATATTTTATGAATAATTTTCACTTCATAAAATTTCACAGTAGTTCCTAATTTTAAAATGTGCATAAGCTTCCTTTTCATGGTGATCATTACTTTTCTATTTTTAAATGTTTCAATTTGAATTAATAATAGAACTATTACATGAATAAAACACCACAGACAAAATAATGTCATCTCGGAGGTTTTTTTTCAAAATTCATAAATTTACAACTCAGAGTGTTTGACACTATTAAAACAAGATTAGAATATTTTAAATCTGTGATTTTATATAAATTACTAGGTATGTTTGCCTAATACCATATTTAAGATGTAACAAAGAAGTTTAATATTCAATTGTGGTAGCTTTTGAAATTCTATGTTCTTAAGAAAGGCAGATTAGGCAAATCATGACAAATTAAGAACTTAAAATTTTTCATATCTTGAAATAAGTTGAGAGATAATTGACAGTGTATGCTAATGTAATCAAATCTTGGTTCATTTATTTCAGAAATGCTAAAACTGAAAGGAAACAGAAAGTCTGGGTTAAGAAAGACTCAGTAATAGATATAAATCAGATTGAATTCCATCATCTTTTGGAGAGGTAAATATTTCCTATCCTAATTACAAAGATATTTTTTATTTGTATGCCTGAATGGCTATATGTAATGGATGACACAATATATTTATACCGACATAAGAAAAAGCTGCTAATATGATTCTAAAGGTTGTAATCTATGATATATGTTAATTTTATGACTTTATGAGACCAATGCTAATTAAACATTTTCCCACCAAAATTCTGTGTTCAGCAAGTTCCCTCTAGCTTTCTCGACTCTTAACTCTGTAAATATAAGTGAATATCTTTAAAAAATGCACTTCATAATTTCACTGTACTGTTCCTGGATTTGTATTTGGTTGATTATGGATGTTCAAGCCTCAGGTCCTCCTTGTCCAGATACTCTGTTCTCTCATGGATGTCTGGGTTGTGTTGAGATATATAGCCTTGTGGGGAACCAGCTCCTGCTGATACTCCTGTGTCCCAGGCTCTCTATAAATTGAAGCAGTCCATGTGGCTACCCGCCCAACACCGGGGCTCACAGTCAAAGAACCTCCTCACTAGGGTTTTGCCTCCACATAGCAGAAGACCTGACTGCCTGCTTCATGCGCTGGCCATACATTCTAGCTGTAATATCAGATTATTCTATGATGATGCCCCTGGGCAGAGTGGCCTCCACTTCTAATTGCAGTTATGTTGGTGAAGGGGGAGGTAGAGAGCTGAAGATCACAATTCCAGGGCAGCCTAGGCAAAAAAAGAAATGTGAGGCCCTATCATAAAACAACCAACAAAGTGCAAAAAAGGGCGGAAGGGTTTGGTTCAAGTGGTTGAGAGCTTGCCTAGCAAGCATAACACCCTGACTTCACACATCAGTACTGTCACAAAGGAAAAGAAAAAGAAACATGTAACTGACCCTTGCTGGTGAGCTGAAAAATCACCTCTTATTTCAGTAGAAACAGCACATTGTAATGTCAAATATCTTTGGCAAAGATCTTTCACTTTCTTCTTCCATAGGCTGGGAAATCACAACAGGACTCTAGAAAATGCATTGTCTCCAGGCGCTCTCCTAATGCACATTCTGCTATATCATGTCTGTTCCGGACTGGCTATAGAGGATTCAGCCTCTGCTACCCCCAGTCCTCTGGATGTCAGCTTTCTAGAAGGCAAACTTAAATAACATACCACACATCCACTTTAATGCCTTCAGGAGTCTCCCATTCTTTAGGACCTAGAAGCTAGGTTCATTGGTCTGAAACCCCCAATGCTTTCGAATTGGTCCTCTTTCTCTGCTTCATTTGGGTCTTCTGTTATCCATACATTCATCTCTAGTGCTTCTTGATGAATGCCATGCAGCCTTTAAAATCCAACCCAAAGGTCACTTAAGTAAGGTTTTCTAAGGAGAGACTCATTTTTTTCTTTGTTCTTAAGGCACACAGGCCAGTGACAACACTGCACTGCTGGGTGGCTTGTCTCTAACACTGATTAGATGGGTGACTCTGCTGGGAAGAAAGAAACTGTCTTTTGCCTCTATATTCACAGGGCTTGCACAGTTCTATCTTGGGAGGGAGAAAAATCAACGTTCAGCATCTAACCAGGCTAAAAGTAATTATATCTCAAAGGGAATTAAGTGGTTAGAGAGAATCCCTTCTGGTGGAGAAACATGAAGAGCTTCCCGGTGATAGATGTGATTTTAGTGATCTTAGGGAAAGCATCTGGGCATGAATCAAGAGGTAGAGCACCTGCCTAGCAAGTGTCAAACCTGAATTCAAACCCCGGTACTGCCAACAAAATAAAACCAAATGCAAGCACAGATCCAACAGAAAAAGCCAAGGTGCTAAGCACTTTTTAACACTAGCCTTAAATTTTCACTCAGCAACCTGGGAGAAAAGAAATGTAGTCTTAGAAGGGCTGGGAGTGTGGCCTAGTGGTAGAATGCTTACCTAGTATGCATGAAGGCCCAGGTTTGATTCCTCAATACCACATACACAGAAAAGTTGGAAGTGATGCTGCAGCTCAAGTGGCAAAGTGCTAGTCTTGAGCAAAAAGTGTCCAAGGACAGAGCTTAGGCTCTGAGTTCAAGGCCCAGGGCTGGCAGAACGAAAGAAAGAAAAGAAAAAGAAAGAAATAGAGGCCTAGAGTAGCCTACATGTTTTCCTTGACTGGCACTTAAAACCCTCTGATGGACCTTGACTGACTCACAGCCCTGGGGGAAAAGTTATTAATGATCCAGGGTTTAATTTCTTATAGTTTTTTTTTCTCCACTACTAGAAAGTTCCTTTATGCAAGGTCAGTTTTTGTGTCTCTTACTACAGGTGCACTGAAACTTTAAATTTGCCTTCTGCAGCACGGAGATTGTTTAATGAAAAGGGGAAGGAAATCTTTGCCCTGAAGGAGCTGCAAAGAGATGAACTGGTAATCAAGTAAATTTCATGCTAATATATGAATACAAACCAAGGAAAAGTGTACTTAAAAATAAGACTTCAGATGCCTATTCTGTTTTCTCTCAACAATTAGCCAAACTTGCTGGGTGTGGTGGCTTATGCCTGTAATCCTAGCTACTCAGGAGGTTGAGATCTGAGGATCGCGATTTAAAGCCAGCCTGGACACTAAAGAACCAAAGACTCTTATCTCCAATTAATCACTGGAAAATGGGAGTAGGGCTGTGGCTAAGGGGTAGAACTCAGGGACAACACTCAGGCCCAGGGATAGGGCCGTAGCTTTGAGCTAAAAGCTCAGGGACAGCACCCAAGCCCAGAATTCAAGCCCTAGAACCCACAAACAAACAAACAAAAAATACAGACAAAAACTCAGCAACTATCCAAAAGCAACAATAAGATCTAGTGTTGTTGAGATCTCCAAAGCCTCAGGTCTGCTAGCTTTGGAGGAAAGTATACATGTATACATTGTGCTTTAGAAGAAGTTTACTCATAGCATTTTCATTATAACCCTTTACGACGCATGCTTTCACTACTCAAAAAAAAAAAGAAGAAAGCAACAAGGACAAATTTTTCACCATTTGTAATATCTGCCTCTGTCCCTGAAGGAGAATTGTTCATTAATCTTTAAAAAATACTATTTAGCAAAATAGGATCGTTTCCTCTTTGTTAAGGTCTACAAAATATAATTTCTTTAAGGTTTTACACTAAATAGCAATTTCACTTTTTTCAAATAATGTATAACTTCTCATATATTCTCTCTCGGCCTGTCTCTGTCTCTGTCTCTGTCTCTCTCTGGCTAAGATAATGCCTTACCAATTACAGTTTGCAATTTGCAAATTGAGGTTGCAGTCCTTTTGCCTCAGCTCCTGAGTGTGGGAGCTGTGGATGTCCATACTCAGTTTTCAAATACTGTTTGGGTGGCAGAAGAAAACTGGAAAAGGGAAGGACTTTAACAACACACTCTTTTTTTCTAACTTATGGAATTTGTGGCATCAGCATGGGGGAGAAACCACCTTCCTTGATTGCTGCATGCCATTCATTGGACAGAGTGTCAAACTCACATCATATTACTGGAACTCAGGCTTTGAGTAGAAAGATCACTTGAGAGTCTTAAATTCAGGTCTCAGTGACCAATATCACAGGCAGCATAAAAGTAGAGAGGCTGTGTTTGGAACTTGATAGCCTTATTTATTATGGGTCTTAAGTTATCACTGCCAAATTGCTTGTTTTAAATTTTTTTGATATGTGCTATCATGATCATTCACTGTGCTTTTTTTTTTTTTTTTTTTTTTGTCAGTCCTGGGCTTGAGCTCAGAGCCTGAGCACTGTCCTTGGACTTTCTCAAGGCTAGAGCTCTACCACTTGAGCTTCAGTACCACTTCTGGCTTTTTTTTTTCTATGTATGTGGTGCCGAGGAATTGAACCCAGGTCTTCGTGCACGCTAGGCAAGCACTCTACCACTAGGCCAAACTCCCCACCCCTCATTGTGCTTTTTCAGACTCAATTTGAGGTGAACTTTATTCAAACACAATAACAAAAAAATAACATTATCAATAACAAAAAATAACATTATCTAAAGGTAAGCAGAGTTGCAAAGCACCAGGATGATGGAAGAGTGATTATAAATGAAAATATTTACTAGAAGTTAGCCTGTCACGTTTTGAGCAACCAGCACAAAGTCTGAAAGGTGGACAGTTGCGTGATTTGGTATGTCCATTAGGGAGCAAGAAACCTGCTGTTCAGGGAGAGGAACTAATAGAGCAAGTTTCTATAGACAAATGCAGGTTCGTCAGAAAATTAGGGCTGGGTTTCCTTATGCTTTTCTTACCTTTAAGGAGATAGTATTCACTGAAAGATACTTAAGAAAAATGGATTCTAGAACTGAAGAAGAAAAAGAAATCTCATCCATAATCACAGCCTTCAGAAACACATTAATATTTTGATATTTATGCTGAAAGTACGTTTATGCCAGGGGGCAGAGAACATTTTTGGTTAAAGAGATAGTATGTTTGTGAACCATATCATCTCTATTGAAATGCCACTTGTATTACTGGGACATGAAAGCAGCCATGGATCACATGCAAATGAATGGATGTGGCTATGTGCCAGTAAAGCTTTATTTATATAAACCAACAGTAGCCCAAATTTGGGCTGACATCACAGTTTGCTAACCTTGACTATAACTGGATTTCAGTTTTTCCTTTTTTCCTTCCTTCTCCTTCCTTCCTTGAAAATTGTGTTTTAAACATTTTATTTTTAAAGTTGCTTTTTAAAATCTACAAATGGTTTTACAGGGGGATTACAATTCATGTGCACAGAGCATTTTGATCAGATCACTCTTTACATTATTCCCTTCCCCCATCTATACCAGTTCATCAAGTTTTCCACTTCCATCTTCACCTATGCGTTAAGTACTAGCACTATTTATCCACCATTCTCTTTTCTATTTTTTTCCACCCACTCTCAGCTGACCACGATGTTACAATCTTGCTTTACTAGTTCGTCTTCTTGAAAAGCAAGTTTCCCATTCTCTAATGGACATACCAAATCACTCAACTGTCCGCTGTTCAGGCCTCATACTGGTTGCTCAGAAGGTGACAGGTTTACTACTAGAAAATATTTAATTACCCTGGCCCCCTTTTCATCTATAACCATGCTTTGCTTCCATCGTCCCAGTGCTTTACATCTGTACATTTCAGTTTCTTGATGAGTTTTACAGCCACAGGAGTTGCAGAGAGAGTACGAACTCCCATTCACTCAATAAAATCCATGAAATCCGTCATATTTGATGCCTTGGTCAATACTTTGCTCCTTTTTCTTACTGAGAAGTATTCCATGGTACCACAAGTACTTTGATTACTGGGGTGATTTCCAGCTTTGGCGGTTACAAATACCATGCTATCAGTTGTATCCAGGATCAGAGCCTCCTGTCTTTGGTAGGTGTATGTCTCGTGTGGAGAACATTGGATCAATCCTGACCTCTCTATTGCTCAGCAAAGGAAGCAGCTTTTCCTCAGGAACTTGGCATCTGACATTTCCAAAATTCAAGCCTTCTGCTGCTCACGCAAGGTAGAAGGTGAGCACTGGAATTATTTTTCTGTAATATAGGTAACCAAATGCAAACACTTGTCTAGGGAGAAAGGAAAGGTTTGGGCCACCAATTTTCTTGTGCTCCCTTGGTCTCTAGTGGTTGAAATCACTTGTGATCATCTCTGTAGTCTACAGAGGTTCCTTCTCTCTGCCTGGAAAGCTCTTCAGGAAAGTTCTCCAACACGTCTCTCAGTGAATCCTGTCATCATGGGATTATCCAGAAACCAGATTCAGGGTTTCTCCTCAGATTGGAGTGGAAATTACAGCTCAGCAACTGAGTCACTCACAATGATACCAGTATCTTGAGAAAGAGAACTATCTGTATTTGTTTTTCTCCAAGTTATTTTTCTCCAAGTCACTAAAGGTGATCCTTGATTTCCCAAGACAGAGCCATGGGCTTTGGGAAGAATTGCAAATCATAGCTATATCACAATATCTTGTTGTAGTATGATGCTTGTCAAAAAAAGTCTTTGGACTTTTGTTTTCCTCATGAGGCTTCTTTAACTTCCAAGTACCCCTATTCCTTTTCATACATAGAGAAGGAAAAATAAAAAATATAATTTAATTCCATTTCATGTGGTGAATACCCTAGAGTAAAGTCTTATATGTGCCTTTCAAACATGGAGGCTTTCATGATGAGTCTGAGTCTCAGAGAATGATCTAGAGACATAGATATAAGTAATGTAACCAGCTAAATAGTTACAATGTGGAATAATTAACTTACCTTTGGAAAGACCTATTTTTAGTACTTTTGACTAAGAATATTTTGAGCGAAAAGACTCTATACACATTGAATTAAATGATATCCAACTTCTTACTTTAAAGAGTAAATTGACAAGTAGATCAAATGGATGGAAATAGTTTGTGCCAGTTGTGCCTGTGTTTTAGCATATGTTTTTTAGTTCCCAGGGCTCCAACATCATAAGTAATAATATGTCCTTGCCCTTTGTGTATTTCTGCTCAGCTCTTGTTTTAGAAGCCCGAAGTGACATTGTGTCTGGAAGCAAGCTTACTGTGCATAAACTTCGAGCAACTTTTGGAGAGGAGCAGCAACTTGAACAACCAGAGGGAAAACAAATGCAAGATGATGCTTTAGCAACAGAACATGCTTCCAGGGAAATTCTGTAAGTAATCAGATTAGCCAGAAAAGCTGCCAGGCTGTTTTTTGAACTCTGCTCTTTATGAGCCTGATAACAGTATAGCTGTCCATGTAGGAAACTTGTGCCCTGTTTCTGAAAATGATGTCAGGAGTGGAATAGACTTTAGTTTCTGACAAATGGATAGGCTTAGAACTTCAGCCATCACAATAAGCCATAACCAGTAACATTTTTATTATTGGAATTCTTTTCTGTGGTAAACACTGACATCAGAAACAATTCAGTTTCTCCCCTAATGAAGGTCCAAGTGTATACTTATCATTCTGACTCATTGAAATCATTTTCTGAATCATCTCTCTGTGTATAATATCCTCCTCCCAAGTCACATCTAAGTTCTACCAATGGAAATTTATTTCCCAATACAAAACCTCTTTCTCTCTGGATAGAGTCCAAGCCTCCACAATTGGGAAAGTGCTCTATCATGGAACCACGTCCCTTTTGGCTGAGTCTTCTATGTCCATTTTTTGCAGACAGAAAACAAGTCTGGGATTGCAGTTCCACACTCTTGTCTGTCATTGGCTCTCATTTTTACTTCATGTCCACCTCCCCTTCATATGTTGCTTCCCGAATCATGAACTCCAAGGTCTAGCTAAGCAACAAGCTATAAGGTGGGAAATCTCATTTGTGTTCTTTTGGAAGGCTCTGAGCCTCATAATTTTACTTGTTCCATATACTTCATCAAATCAGTTGTCTTCTCACTGAAATTAATTTCAGTGAAGATTATATTGAGCCATGCTTCTTCAATCCCTCTTTTTCTCACCCTACTCACAAACCTGAACAAGAACTATGTGACATGTGCTCTGTTAAGAATAGATGAACTGGAATGGAAAAACTTAGAAAAAAATCATATTAAGTGAAGTAAGCCAGATTCAAAGGAACATAGGCTCAATGGTTCCCTCATTTGTCATAATCAGAATCTTTGGGCTCTCCTAGCAAAGATTTACAATAGAACAAAACCTAGATACATAAGGCCATATACTATGACACTAAACGAAAGGACCTCCAGGATATAGAAACAAAAGCCATACAATGAGTGATTGTAGTCCTTAATGTACTATGTTATCTCTCATCTCTTTTGCTGTCCCTTGGTTATCTCATATTGTAACAGTATTTCACCTGGTTATCTGATATATTGTGCATATTTGGTTATTTGAAATAGGATAGAGAAGGGGGGAAAACAAGGTGGGGGCCGGGGTGGGGGAGGGAAATGGGGACTAAGATATGAGAAAGGGTATCAATGTTTGTGAGGTAATGCACCTTCTATCTGATGAATATAATATAACCTTTCTGTTAATTACAATAAAAATATATGGAAAAAAGAAAGTAAAACACCCATTATTTTATGAAAATTGAATTAAAATTTATTACAAATGGAATCAAAATAAAGTCGTTAAATATTTTTAAAAAAAGAATAGATGAACTGGCTCTAAGTAAGTATATTAATGAGTGAGTATACTCCCAAATTATACAAAGAAAAATACCTGGTGTTTTTTACTGTAAGAATTAATTTAGTGTTGTTACTAATATAACAAAACAAAACAAAACAAAACAAAACTTTCTCATTCCTCTAATTCTAGCTGTGCAGGAGGCTGCGATCTGAGGATTGCAGTTTGAAGTCAGCCTGGACAGAAAAGTCCACGACAAAGTATACTGGTGGAGCTGGGGATTTGGCCTAGTGGTTGAGTGCTTGACTAGCATGCATGAAGACCCAGGTTTGATTCCTCGGTACAACATACATAGAAAAAGCCAGAAATAGACAAGTATGCAAGCCCTGAGTTTAAGCTCTAGTGCTGGTACACACACACACACACACACACACACACACACACACACAATCTTCAGCTATAAGATTATTAACTTTGAAGCCAGTCTGGGCACTAAAGAACGTGAGACTCATCTCCAATTAATCGCTAGAAAATGGTAAGTGGGGCTGTGGCTCTAGGGGTAGGGTGATAGTCTTGAGCTGAAGAGCTCAGGCACAGAGCAGCCCAGGCCCAGTGTTCAAGCCCCATGACCGACAAAAAAAAAAAAAAAAGATTACTAACTTTTATTTTAGAAAACGTATTTCCTAGCTTTGGTGAATGGTTAATTGATTCTCTGTCTTGACACCACCAATGCACCTGAAGGCGTATTTCAAGAAATAGTTTGTCCTATGTCATAATTCTATAATCCATAGAGGATATTTTTTGCATTTCCTCTCTGCTTGTGATAGGCACGACCCATTTCTTGAGTCTTGTCCAGTGCCACCTACCTCTGTACACCCACACTGCACACCCTTCACACCACTGTCTGTCTGTCTGCTCCTACGGTGGCCAAATGTACGAATGATTCCATTTGCTCTTTTCTCTACTTTTGCTGTGGATCCTCACCTAGCTGGCTGCTTTCCTCTGACCAAATATCAATTTACACATGCACTCTTAGAGGAGACTTGCATGGCCCCACTGATAAAATAGCCCATGGCTCATTCCAGCGAATTTCTATTGGAATATTTGCTTTATTGAGCTTATGGCACTTACTTCATTGATTTACTTGTCTATTTTTTTCCTGACTTCCCACAAGGACATAAGCTCTGTGGAATCCAAAACATTTATTTGATTCATTACTCTATGCTCAATACTTAGAACTCTGTGCCTGACATATAATAATTGTTCAATAAATATTGTTAAAGGAATAAATGGCTTTCAGATGGATGATGATTTCCATGAGCAAATTAGTTAATGAATAAATCAAGGTGGAAGATTAAAAGTGTTCTGAAATTGACTTGAGGACAGTCCACTTGACAGGGAGATTAGGAGCTAAAAGATAAAGGGAAATCCTGGAAATAAGGGAAAAGACTTGTCTGCACTTTGCCAACTTGTCAAAACCAAGAATGACACTTACTTTTCCTCAGAAAAATGAGTTGGTGGGAAAGCTGTGTTTCTCCTTTGGGACACAAGGTGGCAGTCGTGCATTTCATCTGTCAGGGAAATTTTGATGGGAAAAGCTGCTCTGAAGACCTGAGTGAAGCTGCGGTTATCTCCAGTTTCATGGCCTTATGCAGTGCTGCTACCAACATTAGGGGAATGTACAGTCAACTCTACTAACACACTCTGCTAGGGATTTTCATAATCAGATATCGCTTGCAGTTGCATAAAATCATCATGGGTACCTGTCTGTACCAGAGAACTTTATTTACACGTATGCATATATATATATGTATGTATACATATATATGTAGATGCTATTTGAGTCTCTAGATTACTACACTGAGGGGGAAAGTTTAATTTGATTTAATATCAAGTAAACTTTATGGAATCTTGGCTACATTTTCCAGACAGAATTATGACTTACATATGAGGAAGTAGGAGGGCTCTTTTCAGATGTTCATTATGGTTCTCAGACTACCAAGTGATCCTAATCTTTAAAATATAATATCTTTAAAATATACTACATAGCCCCATCACCCCATCTTTAAAATACAATACATAGTCCCATTTTGCTAAATTATTATAACAAATAGGAATGCAATGTATTACATGCCTAATGGATTTTATTTGTAGACTTCTATTTCACAATTTAAATTATGTATTTGTCAGAGGTGGATTGCCAAAGTTAGGCAATCCTTTGAAAATACCATGTATAAATCCATCAGTATCCTACGAGCTCTGATCAGACTGTGTCACCAAATGCATTATTAGACTTGCATGTTCTTCTGGCTCTATAGAGATTCACATGCCAGAGCTCATCTCAGAATGGCAGCTTGTGCCCCGCGCTTCAGGTATTCCTGGCAGGACAGTTTCTTTGCTGCTGAAGAGAATGACAGTCTTCCAAAGAAAATGGAAGAAGAGCTCTTTGAAAAAGTAAAACCACAAAAGGAAGACAGGTACAAAGTTGCAAAGGACTCTTTCTGGTCTCAGATTCCTTAGGTGTTTTCACTACTGTCAGCTCCTTTTTATGTACAGATGCACATTTTTGTCTTCTGTTTTCATTTCATGTATTTACAGGTATTGGCGGGAAGGTTTTTTTTCTGTTAGCTCATTTTGTGCAGGGCAATATAATTTCTTGCCTTCTTGTTGATCATCTTTTTAAGCTTTGAAAATTACTTTTAAGTAGCTATCAAAAGAGTTGTCACTTAACAAAGCAGTTTAGGAATACAGTGCATCTTGATCAATGTTATCTTCTTGAATATTCTCACTCATCCCTCCCTACCCACTCACTCTTTCACTCTTCTTAATTTTGTGGGCTATACATTGGATTATTAAACATACTCTTCCATTCTCCTCTTCATTTATTTACCTCTTTCCCCTTGACTATACAATACTCTCATCCACATTTGCTTCTGGAGGACTTAGTATACAGCTGACATTTGTTGAATGAACTGAGTGAACTTGTACCTTATCTGAGTGAACTTATAAATTAACATATGCTATGCCTTAATAATCACAAGAAAAAGTGAAATACAACTTTTCTTTTTCTAATTTTATTCTTTTCTGGACAACATTCCAGTAAATGATAGGAAACTAGACATTATTACATAGTGCTAAGCATTAGTTATAATCTGAGTCATTTGCTTAACATTGTACTGGTTCCTGGATTATGCTAATCTATCTTGGCACTTTCAGCAGCTAGCATTAGACCATGAACATGGCAGGGGCTTTACAGAGTTCTATAGATTAATTTAACTGGCAATTCATTGTGATATTTGTCATATTTGACAAGTTTGCTCAATGTGCTAAGATCATTAAATAAGAGATAACCAATTAGCCTACTAGCTTGACATCACTTTCTGTGATGCTAATTCTTGATTTGTTCATGGTTTCTTGTAAGAGAGTGGTACCTTTTTGCTAGGAATATAGTAGAAAGCACATAGAAACAAATAATCTCTCACAGTTTTGCATTCAACCCCTTTATTTCTATTTTTACTCTAATATCCTTCCTACTTGATTTTTGAATTTCATTTTTTCTTCTTTAAATGCTTGTTCATCCAAACATTTTTATTTTCTGATGACATTTATCAATGTTTTCTTAAACACCCTATTTCTGTTACAAGATAAACTCAAAATTCTGAGCTTTCTATCAGCTACTATGTTAACAGCCTTGGGATTGTTCCAGTACCATGCCTCCCACCCTAGAATTTACCATTCCCATGCCCCTAGTGTGCGGGCCAGTTTTCTTCCACTAACATACTTTTCTTTGTCTCAGCCATTCTCCAAATCATAGTAAACTGCAGAAGTCTTACAATCAGCAGTTTGAATATAGAGACGGACAAATCATAAGTCATGCTGTACCTCAGTTAGTCGTGGGTGTACGGGGTCCTGACATCCGTTCAGGCATGGAGGTGGTTTTGATGGTGAAGAAATCAAATGATAATCACCAACATTGGATACACAAAGAAGAGAGCAGGTAATCCTACTGAATTTGAAGATTAATATGTCAAGAGGTGAATAAGAGAATAACAGGTCCTTATCAAGAAAGGAGATAGGTGAAGGCTTTGGATTTTTCTATTTGATTTAATGAGAGAGAGAGAGAAAGAGAGAGAAATGGAAAGATTCTACATAAAAATAATCTATTAGATTTACTACAAAGTTGTACCTGGCCATAGATATTGTTCCTCAAATATAACATTCTGTTTTGAACTAATAAATTTAAAACACTTCCAAGTAAAAGGTTTTTTTTTTCCTATAAATTCAATCCCTGCTAGTTCTTTTCCACATACAAGCCTTCTCCACTAATGTAGTTTTCATAAAAATAATCAACTGATATAGCTTCTAATCACAAAGTGGAAGTCTAACTTTAAGAAATACATCTCTCACTTTGGATACAGTTTGGAACCAGTCAAAAGTTCTTTTTCAGACAGTCAAGAGAAACCTATAACCGTATAGCTATCTGATAATATTACAAAATTATGAATTTCATTGGATATGATAATGGCTTAAGGATTATATATTTTTTTGGAAAACAGAAGCGAGAATCAAAATTCCTGGTTCGTTGGGTAATATCGTAATATTCAGGTAAAAAGGAAAGGTATTTTAGACTTGTTTGTGCATCCATGCACAATTTTTCTTTTTGAGAAAGCTGTGATTTTCATTGCATTTTCTATAGATCTGTGATGTCTAAGGTTGTGAATCTGTGCTGGAACAGACTGCATGGGCATTAGCAGGCAGCACCAGTGGGTGCACAGTGGGTGCTGGGTGGGCAGGGGAGGACTAGCTTTATCCTATTCTTTTACCTGGAGGAGCCATGTGGAGGGCAAGGAACCCATCCTGGTCTGGTCTCAGGGAAGGCTGGAGAAGGGAATGTGAAAGGGAGCTGGTGAATGCATTCCTTTGCTACATCACTGGGAGCTCTTTGCCCTGAGGAGCAAAGCAGACAGAACAGCAGGCTTTTTCTTTGCTTCCTGTGAAAGGCTTGTTGGGAACCAGAATTCAATTACTCCTCTGCAGGAGCTTATGGAAGGTAGTATTTTAGGAGCTGGTGGTTATTGGGCATGCAGGAAGCAACCCTCTGGCACGTATGGGCATATTGCCATATAGAGGAATGAGGGTACTGGTATAGCAACAGGGCAGAAGTGCAGGATGTACATGTTGTAGGGCAGTGAGCAGTGACTACCAGGCAGGAGAGAGGACTGCAAGAGGCCCAGGGACTGCACATCTGGGCACCTGGTTGGGCAGGCCTTCTCTGGGGTGTGCTCATGTCAAAGCCAAAAAGGGTAGGAAAGTATAACATTCTGCTTACCATGGGGGACGTGTAAGATTCATATCCACATCACAGAGCATGCCCATAGATGAAAGCCAGCACACTAGGAAGTGGCACCAGAAGAGGTTAAATCTGGTCATACTAATGGAATGAATCTTGTTTTCTCAAGGACCTTTCACCTGAAGAGTAACCCAGACCTGGTGCTGGCAGTGTCTGTGACTAAGTTGCCTAATAAAGCCAGCGGCTACCCAGTTGTTGTTCAGGTAAGGGACTAATCATAGCCCTTCAATTAAAATGATGGGAAGCTCCATGCCTTCTTGTTGTGGAGCTAAAAAAAATATAGCTGTCAGAGCTGGGAGTTTGGCCTAGTGGTAGAGTACTTGCCTAGCATGCAAAAAGACAGGATTCAATTCCTTGGTACCACATACATAGCAAAAGCTGGAAGTGGTACTGAGGCTCAAGTGGCAGAACTCTAGCCTTGAGAAAGTCCAAAGACAGTGCTCAGGCCATCACTTCAAGCCCCGGACTGGCGATAACAAAAACAAAAAATAGCTGTCATAGAACACTATCTTGAATGTCATTGTTCAAATATTTATAACAAGCTGCCTAGATTTCGAATTGAGCATGTTGCTGTATCTCTCAATTTAGTTTAATCCAACAAATGGTGATAGGCTTGCTGCAAGTCAAGTTCTATGCTAGTTACTGAAATCAAACCCAACATGCATAGGAGAGATTGTCCAGGCAGAATGCGTGAGTCTACGTGAATGCCTATTAGATGCACCTAAATTGGATCATAGAAAACATCCACAAGCCCCTCTCACATACACACCCCTGGAAACTAAAGGAGGAGAATCTGATGAGGAAGGTCTTTTTTGAGGACATGAGTCCACATTGTTAATTCGACAAAAGAACCCATTTGTAGTACACTTTTAATACAATTCTGAAAATTCTTATAGCCATATTTTTTTTGAGAAACTCCAGAGAACCCTGGCTTCATTCTGTTTGAGGCAAAACCCCAAGAAGTTCTCATTTTTTCACATCTGTCTGGCATTGTAATAATAAAATCACTCATAAATATATTTCCTTTTCTGGCTAAGACATCTGAATGCTTAGAAGCATTTCTACTCTGTATTACTTTCTAAACCCTGAACAGCATTTTCTATCTTTTCTATCCTTGAACAGAATAATTGTCTCCAAATAACATTTGTTTAATTTGTGTTTTTAATAGCACTGAAGCAACTTGTTTTGCAGGCCCTGAATCCAAAAGTGAGACATAGCAATCTGGACAAATACCAGAGCTTAATTACATCTTCTGTCTTCGTGATAAATAGGGTCTAAAAAAAAGATGCTGAGAGACACAACATACATAACATTGCATTTTATTCTATCAGGTACCTCAGCATAGACCACTGTGAGATAAAATCTCACATAGAGGCAAAAGTAGTGCCTTAGTCAGTTTTTATAAAATTACAATGAAGAATTCAACATATATCTTACAAAATTAAGAAACGTAAGGGAAGAGGCAGGTTGAGAGGGATGGGTGAGAATGTTGAAAAGAGTAACATGGGCATTGAATCATAAATTACTTGGTAAAATGGCAATTCCTTTGTTCAATTACTGAACAATAAGAAAAAAATATGTAACCCAAGGGTGCAAAGTCATCTCAGTGTATGGGTTGGAAGAGGTGGATGAGGCTGTTGAAAGGGATGCCATTGGTCAAGATACATGGTACTCATAAACGCTTAACTCTTTTGTATACCTAAGAGATAATAAAACATTTTTAAAAACCAGAAAAAATAAACAAGTAACACCTTAATCAGTTCCCTCAGGTTCTCATTTTGTAAGTACTAAATTTAATCTTTAACTAATTTGGATTACCTTTCAAGATTTTTTTCTTTTGTTAGTGCTTCATTTTTTTTTGCTCATTGAAGTAATCAGTTTATGAGAAAATAAAGTTGATACTAAAATAATAAAATTATGCATGTTAATTTAATACTTCCAGACCTTTTCTTATTCCTTGGAAATACAGACAACTTGTAGAACTCTGAGGGAGGTCTTTTGTCTGATCGGTTAGGTCAGTTCTTAGGACTCATTTATTTTCTTCTTTGCTTCTAATTGCTCACCTGGTAAACTAGGTGTTATAAATTATAAAGAATCTTGAGGTGTCATGGTATAATTAGTTAGAATTTATGTATTGGTTAAGGTCTGTAAAATTAAAACTATTTCTTTAGCCATATTTGTGCCAACACTTTTAATTAGAATAAATACTCTGTTTCTATTACTAATTTAACTAAATGTTCTTAGAAAAAAACAAACCACCTTGAATAGAATCAGAATAATTAAAAATAAAATATGAAGTATGTAATTGTTAGGTGAAAATCTCCCTTGTACAACTAATGTGTAAATAAAAATATTTTAATAGTGAAAACATCAACAAGGTGTGATTTATACACTTAGTAAGCATTTAGGCAAATGTGCCATCTGCAAATATAAAAAAGTAGATAATTTCATACACAATTGGTGGAAGCATAAAGTAAAATATTCTCTTTAACCATTTCTTAATGGCTTATGCCTGTAAACCTACTTACTTAAAGGCTGTGATGAGAGGATTAAAGTTCAAATTCAGCCTGGGCAGACAAATCTTGGACTCATATCACCAATTAACTGACAAAAAGCTAGAAGTGGAATGTGAGGCCTTGTCATTGTACTGACCAAAAATTAAAAAAAAAGATATTCCCTCTATAAAAAATTCTGATGTAATATAGTCATTAGAAATGATTATATTTTCTCAACAACTTAACTTTTTTATATTTGTCGTAAGAAGTTATCATAGGTTTATACAGATATCTGCACTATTATACTTTTTATAAGGAAATTTTAAGAAATAGCTCACATGTTGAATTATTAGCTATTAGTAAAATCAAATATCTCTAAGATTAAATGATAGAAAATCTTCAGAAATAGATTCATGACATTTCTTTTTTTTTTGATTCTTTTTTTTTTGATTCATGACATTTCTAAGTGAAAAAAGTTACCAAATTGTATTTATTTTGTGACATTGATTTTCTAAATGATGATGTAATTGCACAAATATCAACACACTAATTATTGCATAGTATAGTTATGAATAATTATTCATATTTTCTGAACTTATACAAACTCTTGGTAGCACATAAAATTACCTATTTGATTAAATACTTATCTCTTTTTGTTTTCAGAAATATAAGCCACATAACAATGGAGCTGCCAATCAAAAGTGGCATTACAAGGAAAACATGAAAGCCTTTATGGCCTTTCATAGCACTGCACTGGATAAGGAAATCACATCAGCAAATTTAGCTGGCATATGCACATCATCCATCATCAAAGAAAATATTGATCAACCAGTAAGTTCTTTCCTCTTCCCCAAAATAAAAGAAAAACTGGATAATCAATAAAGCAGGAAACATTTTTCCTCCAAAAGGAAACTTCATACAGGTCAAACTCTTTTTTTTAATATAATTTAATTTTTTATTGTAGGGGTAACGTATAGAGGGGTTACAGTTACATTCACCAAATAGTAGGTGCATTACTTCTCACATAATGATGAATTCTTTTTTAAAATTTCTTTTCAGACAAGGTGTTGCTCTGTAGCCCAAGGTAATCTTGCCATGTTACTGCCTCTGCCTTATGGGTGCAGGCATGTGCCACTATGCACAGCTTCCACCCTGAATATTTTGTGAAGTCACCCGGATTCTGTGATTCTGGTTAGTGAATAGTTAAGGAAAGTTATGAAGAGTGAAAGGAATTGATTGGTACTTATTGCTTGTTGTATTGCTTCCATACATGTTCCAAAATTGGGAGACTAATACAATGAGTTTTAATTTACCTATATGCAGATTCAACTATTATCAAGATTTTGTCATGTGTTGTTCTCCCAGACATGACATTGTTTTGCCTGAACATTCAACTATTCTCTAAGATTTTTGAATACAAATCATATTACCCTTATCATAGGTAATTAAATTAATAACTTTCCAGTTATAGAATATTCTAATCTTAAGCAAGTTTCCCATCTTGTCCTAAAAATTCTTTTTTATGGTTTGTTGATTTGAGTCAAGATTCAAACAAGGCACCAAGGTGACATGTTATTGCATACTCTGGGTCCCCTTTTAGTAGAAGATTCTATATTTGTTTGTTTTCTTACCCATTCACACACTTTGTCTTGTTTCTCTATCCCCATAATTTTTGCCAATGGAATTGGGCACTAGAATTGTAACTAGATTTTTGAGTAGCATTTTGGCAACAACCTTCTTAGGTTTTCCTGTGTATCTCATATTCAGCACTCTTCAAGCAATGCCTAGATTTTCCATTTTTAAATGGTATTAGTTGATTCAGGTTACTTCAACTCAAGCTCATATTAAAAAAATCTACAGTCACTTCTCAAAGTCATAATTTTGTCTTTTAAAAAAGACAGTGTTGTTGAACATATTGTTTTCTTTTTTTTCAATATAAGTGCATCCTTAATGTATTGTTTTCTTCATTTGTTAGCTGAACATTTGGTGTAAGAAAGAAGATTACCTCATCAACTAGATGTTTGATTACCCTAAAATATGGTTTATGGGGGAAAGGTGTAGGAGAGAGTTTATAGGGGAAAGAATTGGTGTTCAAGTGTTCAATTCTTTCCATCTGGTTCCCATACCATTTGCAGTATGGCATACTGACTTAAGTTTAATCACATATATGTGTCCGTGAGCTAGCAATATATGCTGGGCTGATCTTAGCTGGGTAATTCCAATTATTTTTGGCAATTATCAACTCTAATAGAACTCTGGTAGTTAGTTAATTGGTTAGTAGTTCCATGAGGACTAATCAAGGATGGCTGCCCTGACAGACCTGGTAATCGGTACATTATTAGCTGGAGGCAGTGGTTCTCTGATGTCTTAGTTTCTTGAGGAGGGTACCTCAAGTTTGTTCACATTCTGATTTTGAAGTTAATAATTGTAGTCAAAACAGAACAAGCCGCGTAGTGGCAATTTCTTTTGAGTATTTGCTTGTCTGGCATCTTTTAGTGCTACATTGGGTTGTGTTCATATTCAAGGGAAGAAGGTAGAAAGAAGGAAACTTTACATCTTAGTGCAAGAGCAGCAAAATCGTATTTCAAAATGGCATAGAGGACTGGAAGCCTGGTCTGAATGGCAGAGGGATTACACAGGTGTGATGCCCTTAGTTCAAACCCCGATAGCACCAAAAAAATATTTTTTTTGCCTGGTTCTGGCTCATACTAGTAATCCTACTCAGACAGCTCAGAGAACAATTGAAGAGCTAAAGACTTCAAGGCAAGCTAGACAGAAAAGTTTGAGAAAATCTGCCTCAATGAGAACTAACAAAAACTAGGGGTGAGATGTAGCTCAAATGGTTCAACATTAGCCTAACAAATGCAGGGACCTGAGTTCAAATCCCACTACTGGCCCTCCTCCCATGGCATGCAATCAGGGTTGGAATGTTCTTATTGTGGGCATCTTTGGAAACAATCTGCTACATGCTGTAACTGCCATTTTTCAGGGTTTAAATGGGTCCCATTTTACTTCCATTGGTGTCCAGGAACTTGTGGTTTTGGGTTTTTTTAAATATATTTTTATTTATTTGCCAGTACTGGGCTTGGGCTCAGGGCATGAGCACTGTCCTTGGGTTTTCTCAGCACTGAAGCTCTACCCCTTGAGTCATAGCACCACTTTTGGCTCTGTGGGACCAAGGAATCGACCCCGGGTCTTTGTGCATGCTAGGCAAGCACTCTACCACTAAGCCAAACTCCCAGCCCTGGTTTTGTGTTTTATTTGTTTGGTTTTTATTTTTACTCATAGCATCATTGTGAACTCGGGATTTTGCATACTCAAACAATCAAAATGCTTCCCTTTTTGTGTCAGGTTCACATTGTCCCTCTCTGAGCCAGGAATACTTGTTCTAACATGATTCCTTTATTCTGAGAGTCCCCTGCTTATATTGTAGATTTCCTGCCTTGAATCTGGTCCTGCCATTTCTCTGGTGTTGACTTGTCATTTTATTATTCGGAAATATCTTCCTCAAAACGCTATTGTTAGGGAGCAAAATAATGCATTTATATTGCGCTTTCAAATTTGATGATGGAAGCACATGCCTTATTATGTCATGTGTACTCTGGAAATGCTATCATAATTCAGATGTACTTACATAAATGTCTTTGTCTCTTGTGTTAGGGATATTACTATCTTTCACCTGGTGAAAAGAGGAAAACAATGCTTTGCCAGACTTGCGGAAGATGCATGAGAGCAGAGAAGGGTCTGAAACCATTGCTTCCAGGAGTTCCATTCCTCTGCGCTTCTGGTTCTAAGACTCAGAAGTCCTTGTCTCGAGGGCCTTTCAAGGTCATCAGTGTGGCAAAGGTATGCACTAGTCTTGGCCCTGCTAATGCATATGTGGCAATAATTTGGAAACTTTCTGGAGCTTTGATGTATTCATTGCCTGTGCAATTCATCTACCTCAGATCCACCTTTACCATTCTGCCTGCATAATTTCCTTTCTTCCCCCATTGTTATTTAAAATATATCATCTATTAATAGTTCAATCCACCCTTAGAAGTTGATTGGGCACTTTAGCCACTTTAATTTGCTGACACCTCCCATTGGTATTTCTTGTGTGGTTTTAGATGTAGAAATAACTCTTTACTTAACTCTACTTTTTCCTGTTTATATCCACAGGCTAACCTCTTTTTTATGAGTTTGGAGAGTGTGTGGAAGAATTTGACATGTTGTTAATTTGCTGTTACTTTGGGTGCCTAAAATCACACATCTATGCCCAATACTACCTTAGGCTCTTGGAGGAGGGGAGTTAATCCATACATTGCCACTTTCTTGGGATCTTAATTTCAAATGGAACTATTATTGTTTTAAAAATCCCAAGAAAGAATTGAAGAAAATTATATAGCTGAATAAAAGTCGATTCTTAAATGTAGACAGCCTGCCAGCTTGGTGTCCTGGAGAGCCATTCCCAGATTCACTTCCTTTTTCTCCTAATCTCAATCCACATGGTGGGGTGGAGCCGTAACACACTGCTGTAACTGTCAACTGAACAGTTATCCCAAAAGAAAAAAGGATGCATCCTCTGGGAAGCCTGAGGATAAGAGCTGGTTGGAGAAAATGCACAGTGTTGAACACCTCAGACAGCTCCCATCACAGGGCTGGGTCCTACATACCAAAGGAAAGCCAAAGAGCCCTGCCCACAGCCACATTCCATGCCTCATTCATTAATACATCACACCATAGAGTGAAAGTCTCCCAAAGTTAACATTTCAGAGAATATCTATAATGTTAATATCCCCTTACTTAGGTTGATTTGGCTCTAGTATCTTCTTCCATCATTTGTTATCAAGAAAAATCAGAAGAAACAAGAACAACAACAAAAAATTCCCAGCCTGGCATGGTGGCTCACTCCTGTAATCCAAGCTACTCAGGAGACTGAGATCTGAGGACCAAGGTTCAAAGCCAGCCCTGGCACAAAAGGACCTGAGACTCTTGTCTCCAATTAACCTCTAGAAAATGGAAAATGGGGCTTGGCTCAAAGGTAGGGCAGTATCCTTGAGGTGAAGCGCTCAGGGACAGTGCCAGACCAAGTTCAAGCCCCATGACCTACACATACAAAAAAATTCCTTCACCTCCCAGGCAAAACAAGACGAGACAAAATAAAACACAGAGAGGGCAAAACCCACAAGCCAGATTCCTACAAGCCACGTTGTAGCTCAATGACAGGGTTCAAAAGAAAGCAAGAATTCTGACACCAAATCCTTCCTACTATGGCATGAAGAATCTCTAGTATACAAGTTTAGCTTCACAAAATTTACTACCACATACACATATATTCATTAAGTGAATAGATTGAGGATTGAAATTTGGCAGAGTTGCAAAACTAAAAGAAAACTGTGTTCATATAATTTTTTTCAACAAATCAGGTTGATTTATCATCTGATGAGGCTGAGAAAACTCTAAGTTATTATGAAGAACGTCTGTTATCCTTACGGATGAAGACTTGCACGCGGGCTGTGGCTCACGGAGGTGTGGCAACTCTGCACCAGCAGCCAGTGAAGATAATTGCATACAGAAATGGGGAAGGATACCGCAATGGAAAGTTAATTGTGGCTAAAACATTCCCCATGGTAAATGACTGTCACTTAATTGGGCTTTGCATCCTCAGAGGTAATGATAGTGGTAATTCAACAAAATACAGTGAGATGGAGTGATAAATGTCCTCAACAAAGCTACCAATTAAAATTGATGAGATCAAGATATCAGATTTTTAAATGTTATTTCTTTGCATACAGGCTTTGGGGAAGAGTCTAATTCTAGCTACTCTGGAATGAGATGTGTCTGCCTTAGCAGCTGTATAGTTATTGGAAGAGAGGAAAAGCCCAGGCCCAAACCCAGCTTGGTTCTTCCATTGTTTAATGTTTGTCCTGTCTATACATTCTCTGATTAATGATTTTAATAATGCATTTTACTAGTGATGTTAACTATAACATGGAGTTATACACCAGGCTGTGCAAGCAAACACACACACACACACACACACACACACACACACCCCTTTTCACCAATTCCTTTGGTCAAATAGATTTTTAAATTAAGAGATCTCTCTACATTGGATTATGCAAAGTATAAGAGTTAGTAACTCCAAGAAAGATTTTGGAAAAAAATTAACCTTCCATCCCAATTTCTATCTATCTATAAAAGTGACAGTAGTTAGTACATGTAAGTTCTTGTTTAAAACTGTATTCATTTATTTAAAGCTGTTCATCCACCCAAAATCCTGCAGTTTTATACCTGGTGAAACAAAAAAAGGAAAATAGATTTTTCAAAAATTATCTATATAGTTGTGCAAAGGAGTTTCAATTCAACATTGAAAGAAGATTTCTAGGTTAAAGACCTTTTATAAAATACTCATATGCTGACCATGTACTAGCATACACTACTGCTGAATGAAAATTCTAGAACAAAATATTTTTACAGCTGGATTAGCCTAATGTTGTGGGATGAGGTAGGTCAATCATATAAAAAGCCTTACTATGTAAAGATCAAGATCACTAGTCACTCAGATTTCTACTACCCAAACATAAAAGCATTTTCCCTAAATTTCTAGAATTGCCAGATGTTTATTATTCTTCTCAGGGCTCTCATTTTTTCCACATCAGTCCTTTACAGTTGTGTTATGTAGCTTCTTACAGAATGCATGGAGCAGCTTGGACTTGCTAGAACAGTCTCAAAAATATACACCCGAGATGGAACCACAATCCATACCCTGCACGATTTGGTTGTATGGGCTCTAGATGAAGCTCATATCCAAAGAGGCAGCGAGGAACAGAAGAATGATGGAGCTCCTGTTGGAAAAGGAGAGACAGCTATGGAAAATATGAAAGGTTGGCTATAGTCTACAATTATTTTCTGGTTCTAATCACGTTCAGTCATGAAAATGCTAATGTGATATTTTTTCATTTGATTTTTGTTAGAATTTTTCAGTCCCAGTCAAGGGCTGATAAGTGGTTCTGAGTTTCAGTAAGATTTTCATAATGACTTTACCTTGCAAAAGAACAAATATGAAAAAAATAATGTAAATTTAGCATTGAAAACACCGAATTCCATAAAATTAACAAAACACATTTGCTCATGTAGCTACTTCATGGAACATCTTTTGTTTGCATATTCCAATAATCAACTTCCAGAAACTTGAGTCCATCATATAATAAGATCCATCTTTGTGGGCCGTGTTCTAATGTGAGGGCAGATACTTGTGTCTTTAAGCATTTTGTAATGAAAGGAAATCTTGCTAGTAGTAGCTTTCTTTGTGTGAGATTTCTATCCCTGATATACTAAGAGAGCAACAAGATTTATGATCTTTACTACTGATGTCTTCTATTTAAAGTCATTAATGAGGTATTTTTCATAAACAAACTTGGAAGGCATGTCTTCCTTTACTCATTGAAAATGTGTTATTTCTTTTCCAGAAAACGCAATAATGAAAGTGAAAAACAAACTATTTCAAGGGCCTGGAAAATGTGATAGTTTGGATGGTGTAGATGAGGTTTTGCTCACTCTGGTTCTCAGAAATCCTATTTCCATCTGGGTATCTTGTGGTGAGCCATTTCTACCTCCAAATGGTGAGTTTCTTATTTTGCATTACTTTAAGCCAGTTTATAAACAGGGGGGGGAGAAACAGATTTTGTCAGAAAATGAATTTGTAAAAAAATGAATTAAATAGGCAGAATGTCAACATAATATCACATTTATGCAAAACAACATGCAGTTCATCAATTAATGTATGTACAAGGATAGCAATGGCCCCATATTTGCACAATTGACTGCTTTTTCTTACTGGAATGGAGTATTCTGCGTGGAGAAATGTCTAATTTAGTTGATAAAGAGATCCTTGGTCTATAAGACTGAGAATAATGGTATATATTAGAAAATAACAAATGAGTTTAATTCACACTGAGGACGACCTGTCTGCACATTTTCATTTTTAAGAATTGTACCCTTTAGGCACTAGGTGGATATTTAAAAAATGAATGGGTTCCAAGCCAGGCTTTCATCACCTCCAAATAGTTTGTGGAAGTGGAAAATAAAATATGGGTATTGCATATGGTAAATCTATATAATAAAACAGCACCATTCTTTTTTCTCCTTCCATTCCATAAAAAATGCCTTAAGCCCTGTCATCTTTCAAATGAGGTTTCTTTTTAATGACCCTTACCTTTTAATTACTTGTTTCTAATTGAATATATTTCTTGAAGCAGAAAGTTCTTTATAAATTATTGGTGTTCATGATAAATGATTGTTGATAAAGGAAAGCAAGATAAAATATCATGCATTTTTATTATATTAGCTTTACAGAAACGAGAACAAGTAGAGAAACGGAACTGGCTGAGAAAGGACAAACTTTTGGCTGATTTAGATACAATGAAACACAAAATGAGACTGTTAAAAGGTCAGTATGAGCTAAACTAGACATCTCCATTTAACTCCAAGTATAATCTACAATTATATATAAATGTCTTATTTAACCATTAAGTATTATATAAATATTGTCCTACATTAATTCTTGTGAGCAAATTCTAAAATCTATTGGAGTTTTAAAGCTTAGCCTTGTAGTGCTGACTTTATATTTGCAAATTTTATACTAAAAGTAATACTAAATAACTTACATAAACACTAAAAAATATGACTATCTCTTAATGCTGGTGAAGTAAAACCTGACTTAATATTTCATGGGTTTTATAGGTTTTAGTTCTTTTAAATTTTTTTAAGCAAAACCACTTTATAGTCATTCCTTGGGTATCACTGACAAGTTGTGTTTGAACTTTTTTTGAGTTTTCTTTTCTTTTTCTGAAAAGGAAGTACTGAACTCTTCAAAACTTGGTTTCAGTATCCCAAAGACCCCTCTGTTTCATGCAGCCTAATACATGTTAGTCATAGCCATTATATGTCTTCTTTATTCTCTGTCAGGAAGTCTTAGAATGCTGACATTATATTACCCAAACAATTGAATTACAAGAGAGTTTTAGAGAATCTCTTTATAAGAGAAATGATACCCTATAGACATATCTGAGAGTCAACACAATCTGTAATTCAACTTCTGAACATGTGTACTGTCTTGGGTCAAAAGAATATGAGTCTTTAGTAAATAACATAGACAGTTCTAAATGCAGAAGACAACTCTGCTTTAAAATGGTCATTATAAATTTCTTACCAAAGGAATGATGGTAGGGTTCAAGTAAAAGGCATCTATTACTACTTCCAAAATTTCCTGTTCCTACAAGAAGACTAAATGTTTTATGGACATTTTTAAACTAAAGCTTTCATGCCCCTCACTTCAACATCTCTTTGTTTCCTTTAGCAGTGGATTCTATCACCATCCACCCATATGTTCTTTCACAGAAGCCCTGGAGTCGTTCTTAATATCACCCTCCCTGTTTCCTTCCTGAGAAATATTTAGAAAGTCTTATTAATTTGATTTGTTAAATTTATCTCAAATGAATTCTAACCTCTTAATCTCCACTTTCAGTATCCCACTTTAAGCTTACAGCATCTGTTCCCTAGATTACTGGAATGGCTTTTTGACTTTTCTTCCTGCTTCCAGTCTTGACAATACTTTTTCTTATAGTAATGATATTTTGAAGGTACAGTGATCAAGCAGGTATACAAAGGTCATATGGTATTTCAGGCATAAAATCGTTCCAGCATTCCTTTATTTTTAGGATAAGGCTGAAATTCCATGTTGTAGCCCTTTAGGTTCTCATTTTCTCCAGGTTTATACAATTCTATCTATCTGAACTTTTAGGTATGAGGATTCCTTAAAAGGCAGCTTATTATCCTACATGGGGTCTTAAAGCTAAGTAAAACTCAGGAGTGCAGACTAAGCCGAAGTATCATCTTTGTTACTTATAATGATAAGGCTGCTTAGTATGAGAACAAGGTGAATCTTCTATCTGAAATCCTCAGCTGGGTGGATTCACTCTTCCAGACACAGAAGATGCTGAACAATGTGGGTTTCTCAACAAAGGAGGGCCATGAGGAGAACTCTCCCAGTGAGACATAAATGAAAGAACAGTAACACACTCTTGCTACTCAGCTTCTAGAGGGTAAAAAAAACATGCAAAAAATGGGCCAGTTTCTTAGCATATTTTCCTTGTTTCCACTTTACAATATCAGTGAGATTCCTTCCACATGAAATTATACCTTAGGAGTAGAGAAGAGGGATGCTCCATTAATAGCTGTTATGACTACCAATGATCTCATCTGAAATAGCATATGATATATGGGGGAAAGTAATAATCAAGTAAAATAATTTATACCCACTTTTTCTTAGTTTTAATTTATGATATTCTTACCTACACAAATAATAGATTATTATAAGAACCTGTCCCCAAACTAAAACTGTGATGACATAGTGTATCTTCATAGAAATTATGATGCAATTGTATTCATTTGCTAAAGACCATTAGAAACAAGTTGACAAAGAGTAAATTTGTATAATAAATTTTCCTGGTTCTTACATTTAATCTCTAGCTATCACCAGTGTAAATGGTAAGCAATTGCTCAACTCTCTTTAGTTCACAGAAATTTTAATGCTGAGGATACCTTATAAATAATGCACTTGTTGGAATGCTATTCATTAAAAGACATAATACCATAAACTATTGTCATCTGTATTCCATTAAAAAAGTTGATAAAAACTATCTTGAGTACGAGTCTATGTTGAAAACCACTGAAGTGTTTTGCAAAGTACATTACCTAGTAGCATTACGCTATAACTCATTGGCTGATTGGTTTAATTATCCTTTATCCACATTCATGAATTGCATGTGAATGTTTATTAATTGCATGTAGTTCTGGTTTCCTCAAAAAAGTCACTGCTGCCATTTAATTTTGTTGCCGGGTCTATTTGTGTAAAGGTGAGTTATAAGACACAAATTGTTCATCCTCTGCAAATACTGGATTATTTCCAAAGACTTTTGTATTTAGCCTTATCTGAAGATCTACACAATAAGAGCACTTTGTCAACAAAACTGAGCTTCACCTTCCTTTTAAAAATTAAATTTATTTTTATTACCTGTAAATGGTTGCACAAAGGGGTTTCAATTCAACATGTCAGTTTATGTCTGCAGTGTGTCTCGATCAGTGTCACTCTTTCTGTCATTCTCTTCTTCTATCTCTACCCCACTCATCTCAACTCTTTTGAATAATTAAATGCACCTTAACAAAATAAATACCATGTTGTCTGAGGGGGCTGAGGGTGGAATGGTGACAGGAATGCAGTCGCCTTCCTTTGAATAGCTTTTACTCACAGCTGGTGTTTTACCACATGAGACATGCTCCTGGTCTTCTTTTAATAGTCCTACTATTTTTCTACCTAAACCTTACTTTCTTTTTTTAAATGTTGAGGCTATCTATAGAGGGGTTACAGTTACATTTGCCAGTTAGGTGCATTACTTCTCATACATTGATACCCATTCTCATGTTTAAAATATTACTTTCTTTTTTTTTTTTGCCAGTCCTGGGCTTGAGCTCAGGGCCTGAGCACTGTCCTTGGACTTTCTCAAGGCTAGAGCTCTACCACTTGAACCTCAGCACCACTTCCGGCTTTTTTCTATGTATGTGGTACCGAGGAATCGAACCCGGCTCTTCATGCATGCTAGGCAAGCACTTTAACCACTAGGCCAAACTCCCGGCCCTAAAATATTACTTTCTTAAAGAAGACTTTGCTGACATTTTGATGAGGTCAATGTCTCCAGGTATGTTCTCTTCAAGATCCTATTACACAACCCACTTTATGGCTATAATCATTTTCTTAACATTTGCCTTTCCTACCAAACTTGACACAGGGTCTCACTCAAAGATGTTTGTCTTTGTGTCATCCAATACAATGTCTGACCCACAGCTGTTATTTCTGGAAGAAATATGCAAGATAAAACATTACTTTTAGTTGAGAAATTTATATCTCAGTTGGAGATTCAAGGCCAACTATATCTTCAATGCAAAACAAGAAAATAATTTCATAAGTGTGACTTTTTAAACCTCTTTTATAATGATTCTAAGTGGTCTTCTTGAAAGAATGCATAAATTTGACTTTACCATGCTTATTAAATTATGTCTGTGATATTCCAGAATACAGTATTTCAATAAATATTTTCTCTTACCACAGCTTCTTAATAGCGTAAAGGGCACTGTAGAGGTGTCAGAAACTAATCATGCTCACGGGGTATTATTAGCTAGGAAAAAAAGGGTTCTTGTCTCTTGGGTTAATATTATTTTAGAAATACTTAATCCCCAGGCTGCTAAGCTAATTGTGGGGGAAAGGCTTATTATTAGCAAAGAGAACAAAACATATGTTCCAAGACTGGAAGGGATGATGGGGACCAAATAAGGTCATGAATTCTATTTGACTAAATTAACTGCTGAACCATAACGTGCAAGCATGGCTGGGGCCAGGGTGGAAGTCAGCATGTTATCCTTCTTTCCCATCTGCGGAGTTGGTGTGTGTCCTGGCCACGTACAGCCTCAGGCTCCCCTATGATGAGATATTGTTAAATATGACTAGCTAAAGCATCTTTGCTTTTATGATATTTTGAGTATTTTTAGGCTATACTCCTGGATGGAATAATAATTTATAGACAGAGAGCTGAGCCAACTTATTTGAAATTTGGAAGACCTATCATCAGAAACAACCATTTTCAGAGACTTCTTGCCTCCCCAGGGCGGCGAGTAGCCATACGTCACCCCGCCACCATGATTCCCACCAAAAGCCCTGCCCAGCCAGTAGTGGTGGAAGGGGGTTGGACAGAACAGACCCCAGAGGAAATTAAACTCATGGAACGTATAAGGCTTACAGAGGTATGCTCTCTAGGATTCCAGACATTAAAGTCTCTCCTACCTTTTATAAGAATGTAGCAGTGCAATGTGGATTTTTCAAAATTATGCTATTAACACTGTCTTAGCATCTGGTCAGTTATGACCATAGGAACATATGCCAAGCCTTGAAATTGGCATTTGGAGAGTAACTATGAAAGAGACAAGCCAGCTCATATGAAAATCTGTTTTGTTTGAATGGAGACCAGAAATAATGACCTTAACAAAGAAGAGAAAAAGGCCCAGTGGATCTGTAGAAAAGTAATTATAATAAGTGTAGTCAAGTTGAGCCGGATGGCTTCATTGCTCATGGCTCCTGAGGGTATGTCTCAATATGGAAAAGGAGCAAGGAGCAAAATACTAATTGCAGTGGAGACATTCAAAAGTGAGGTATTGAAAAAGTGCTTTCTGTCCAATTGGTTAATCAGTCAGGATTGCCAGGCATAAAAAAATGTTGAAAAGAGAAAGGTCAGCTATTGAGAGAAGACTGGGGATAGAGACCAGGGAAACCTTTTACTTTGTGAAGGTTTCCATCAAATGCTATGTTCCTATTTAATAGGTTTCCTTAAATTCCTAAAATATGTTCAACCTAAATGTTAGGCATCTGCCTAAGTCAAGGTTACTAGAAAAAAATACAAACTGACATTGTTAGAAATAGGACTTATTGCCAAGTTAAGAAGGATAAATCACTGACCAGGGAATGAATGCAAAGCATTGAACTGCTAAGTAGGATGGAAACCTGCATGGCAGAGACCTGGCAAAGTAGTAGAGTGGCTGGTGAATTTTAAAAGATAACAAATAAAGACTTAGACAACACTCAGAATTATTTTGTTTTTAAAGGAAATGATGTTGCGATTCTAAATCAAAAACGCATTTGTTAGATGCAGAGAAACAGCATGCAGAAATCCAGAAACATACCTGAATTTCTCTAAATTATAAAGGGAAGTTCGATGTGCACCAAAATGATGGCTCTATGATTATTATGCCGTTGATTGTTGTTGTCTTTAATGTTTCATTGAAGAAAAAGGAATGTACCAATGAGTCTGTGACAGGAGAGGTTAATGCATTTCATTGCTGCTTCCTAAAATCTCCTAAAATAATACTAATATAGCATAGTATATTAAATTTACAAGGTATTCCTAGGGTACATCACATTCCTTGCATATGTGGAATAGTTCTCTAAATGCAATATCCTTTGGGATTTTCCTGACAGGCACAGCTTTCTGAGGTCCCAGAACTGCAATCACTGCCAAAGTCTCCAACTGTAACCAAAGATAAAGCAGTCCAGCAGAGCAGCCTGTACAAACAACCCAACACAAAACGAGTTTGGGTTTATCTCAATGGAGGATGTCCTGACCATGGAACTTATGCCTGGGGCAAAAGTATTTCAGAGGTAAATATCCTGTGAAAGAGGGTTCAATTCCACCCCTGACACGTGCATCATTAGATTTAGAATTTAATTCTCTGAGGTTTACTTTCTCACCTGTGAAATGGGCACGGTGACTTCCTGTTTGGGTTGGTCTGGTTAAGAATTGAGCTTTTAGAAAAGAAAATGAAATGAAATGTGAAATTCAAAGCCATCTGCTCTATGGATGAATCTATGTCTCACAGTAAACAATATAATTAAACCCATTCTAGCCAAAGAGTATCATCTAAACTGAAAGATAATTTAAGATCATTTCCCTCAAGAATGATTTTTCTTCCACCATCACCAATTCTTCCCTAGATGTGTTCTTTATTAGGAAACAGCCACCTTATCTTAGTCTAATCTCCCAGTGCCTTGGCTGAGTAGATGTCCCAAGTTCCAAACTTAAAACATTGATACAAGAAAAGATGAGTAGCAGTTCATTCATTGTTATTTCAGGAGTAAACTTCTTAAACGTAGCATTTTGGGGAGCGGTCTATGGTTTGAACACAACGTCTCATGCTTGCTAAGTAGAAACTTTAATACAAGAGTCACAGTCTCTTTTTTGCTTTATGTTAATTTTCAGATAGGATACTGTGTTTTTACCTTAGACCAACCTCAGACCATCATTCTCCTGCCTCTCTGGTATAGGTGGGTAACAGGAAAACATCATTATCCAATCCTTGACATTTTATCTTTAAATGAAAATTTTAGTCACATAACAAATGGATTTTTGGAAGTTTCCTTTAAAAAAAAAAAGAAACTCTATTGCAGTGATATTTCAAATAGCACTTAGTCCCTTGAGCTCACAGCTGTCACTTGACCGTTTGAACTAGATCTTAAGTTTCAGCTTTTTGCTAATTAATTAAAGACAAACCATCACTCAGATTTATCTGTCTGGGCTGGCTTGGGGACTTAATCGTTAGATCTCAGCCTCCTGAGTGGTCGGAGCTCGTAGATCCTGTTTGGTTTGAAAAAATAGATAATTAAGCATTAAATATGCAATTATACATTCTATCTTAATCTTTTAAGTGACCGCTTAAATTTAAATACCTCCCTGAAATTGCCTCTATTTTCAAATCCAGTTACAGTGGACGTTAAGACTTCAATCTTAATCTTGTGGGCACAGAATTGTCCATTACACGTTTCCAGACTAAAGTGCTTGAACTTCTGCTTGTTTCTGAATAAACAAATGGCATATGGAAAAGTCTATGAGTGAGATAAAAGTCATCTTCCTATAGAAAAAATATTAAGATATTTGCTGTATTATAAACTAGTGGTCTCCACCCCCTTCTCTTCCTTAGCCATGCCTTGTATTTCTGTTTCAAGGTCTGCAGGAGATTCATGGTGGTAAGTTAGAAAATATGTGCTTCCATGCTCTCCAGCTCTAAAGAATACTTCTGGAGAATGAACTGTGTGTTGGACCAGCAAGCAGCAAGTAAATGTAGGGTGTAGATTTCCCTGGGGAAAATCTGATTAATGACACTGAAGATAGTGAAAGTTTCGACGGTGGTACTTTCACTGGATGAATTAGAAACAGGTGTTTTCAAAGTACTTCTCTTCCCCTTCTATAATGAAATCCCCAGATGGCATTCGAATCCCATCGAATGCAGGCTTTTCTGTCCACTGCTCTCACTATTGCAGCTATTCTAGATGATTTAGTCTCATTCTTCCCATTCACTTTTTGAACCTGGCTAGAGCAACTCTCATCTCCAACTGGGGTTGACTCATCAGTCATCAAAGCACTCAGGCAGCCCTCTGTCTAGGTTTAGTGGCTCTCTCTTCAGGACCAACAGGTTATTCTGATTTATGCTTGCCCAAACCCTTCTTTTCTACTCTGAAGCATTTGTCTTCTCAGCCCCATGATATCTTTTTGATTCTACGGGATCTCAGAATCCCTGTGTTCTTTTTCTGCGGAGGAACAGTTGTGAATGTATGAGCAAAAACTGATCAAAGAGGAACAGGGCATTTTGATTTGGACCAGCAAGTGCCTTGAGCTCACAGAGACCATGAAGTGGTATCATGATGCCCCTGTGACCTCACTCCAAAAAGATGTAAATTAACCTTGTAAAAACAGATTGTGGGTGGGGAATTATTCATATATTGTTCTTTACTGTGTACTTGATCATAATGTTTACAAGGATTTCATTTGTATTTCTTTCTTTCTCTACAAATGCCTATCTTAGAACCTAACTGTATTCTGTTGGGATCAGTTTTCATCCACTGGATTTTCTAAATGCCTGTTTGGGGGGCAAACATGAGAACTATTAATGTTTTGAACTTTATTTCATATTTGGCTATTTTATTTAATACTCATATTTTGTTACTCATTTCTCATTTGCTTTCCCTATGTTTTCTAAGAATACAGTCATATTAAGTATTCACATGTTGATGATTTTTCCTGTTCGTTTGGTTGGATGAACTACTTCATTTGTTATAATTTTTAGTTATGATTAGTTATAATCATAAAAATACACTTCACAAAAATGAATGAGGCTATGAGAGATGAGGAGGAAAATTTTTCTCATTTTTCTCTCTTTTGTTTACTTACCCCATTGACACTGTTTGAAATTTTTATTTTATTTCTATGAAGACTTTAACAAATTTATTCCCTTGTTTCCTGGTCTTTTTTTGTGGCAGTCATCTCATATTCTGACAATTGTAATAATTAGTACTAATCATTTTATATTATGATTTCTAAATAGTTAAGGAATTTAACTCAGTTTTTAAAGAATTGGAAATAGACAATGCATGTTTTGAGCTTTGCATAGAGGAACTTTTTATTATAACTCATTATTAGGCTGCTTGTACAATTCTTGTACTTCACAGATTTTGCTCATTTTCTTTGGTAGTTAACATTGCATAAGACAAGTCTACACAAAACCAAATTGTTGCCCAGGCTTGAAATTCATACTTTCACCTTCTTTAACTATTAATTATTTTCCATTAAATTCTACCTTATTCAAGATTGATCTATAGGATCAAATCCCAAATGGATTTTTATTTTGGAAAAAAATGACTGTCCTTCTGTTTTTTTAAAATATTTTTTATTGTAATTAATAAAAGGGTTACATGATATTTGCCAGATAGAAGGTGCATTAATTCACATACATTGATACCCTTTCACATGTCTTGGTCCCCATTACTCTCCTCCCAACCCCCATCTTGGTTTTCCCCCCTTCCCTATCCAATTTCAAATAACCAAATACAAATATATCCAATATATCAGATAACGAAGTGAGATACTGTAACAATATGAGATAACCAAGGGACAGCAAAAGAGATGAGAGATAACATAGTGCATTAAGGACAACAATCATTCATTATATGGTTTTTGTTTCAATATCCTAAAGGTCCTTTCAATTAGCTTCATACTGTATGGCCTTATGTATCAAGGTTTTGCTCTATTGCAAATTTCTGCTAGTAGAGCCCAACGTTTTTACTGATTATGACAAATGAGGGAAACCATTGAGCCTAAGTTCCTTTGAGTCTGGCTTACTTCACTTAATATGATTTTTTCTAAGACTTTCCATTTCCTAACAAATGGGTTGATGTCATTTTTTCTGACAGCCGCATAGAATTCCATTGTTTATAAATACCACGTCTTGTTGATCCACTCATGAACTGAGGGACATCTAGGTTGGTTCCATATCTTTGCTATGGTGAATAGTGCTGCAATGAACATTGTTGTGCTAGTGGATTTTGTATGCCCTAGTTTCTGGATGGTTGGGTAAATGCCAAGTAGTAGAATTTCTGGGTCATAGAGGAGTTCTATGTTTAGCCTTTTGAGGCACTGCCATACTGCTTTCCATAGAGGTTGAATGAGTTTGCACTCCCACCAACAGTGTAGTAGGAATCCCTCCTGGCCACATCCCCTCCAGCATCTGTTGCTATTAGTTTTCCTGATCCTGGCCATTCTAACTGGAGTGAGGTGGAATCTTAGAGTTGTTTGGATTTGCATTTCTTTTATGACCTGAGATGTTGAGCATTTCTTCATGTGTCTATAGGCCATTTTTGTTTCTTCTTCAGAGAAGACTCTCTTTAAGTCTTTGGCCCATCTTTTAATGGGATGGTTGTTTCTTTGGAGATTAGTTTTAGGTTGATTCAATTTTTTGAGCTGTTGATATATTTTAGATATGAGGCCTTTGTCTGTTGTATGGTTGGTGAAGATCTTCTCCCACTCTGTAGGCTTCCTAATTAATTTACTAGCTATGTCTTTTGCCATACAAAAGCTCTGCAGTTTAATGCAGTCCCACTTATCCAGCCTTTCTCTGATTTGTTGTGATTCTTGGTCCTTATTAAGAAAGTTTTGACCTGTGCCAAGGAGGCCTAGTGTGTCTCCTATTCCTTCTTGTAAAGTTTTCCGTGTGTCATCTTTCACCTCCAGGTCTTTGATCCATTTGGAGTTAATTCTAGTGCAGGGTGACAAAGAAGGATCCAACTTTAGTTTTCTGCAGGTGCTTATCCAGTTCTGCCAGCACAACTTGTTGAAGAGGCTGTCTTTCTTCCATTCTATTTTTTTGGCTCCCTTGTCAAAGATTAGGTGGCCATAGGTCTGTGGTTTAATATCTGGGTCCTCAGTTCTATTCCATTCGTCTTCAGGCCTGTTCTTGTGCCAGTACCAAGCTATTTGATAATTATAGCTCTGTAACAGAGTCTAAAGTTTGGTATTGAAATTCCTCCTGCGCTGTTCTTTCTGCTAAGAAGTGTTTTTGCTATATGGGGTCTTTTATTCATATGAAATTTGGGATTGCCTCTTCTGTTTCTTTAAAGAATGACATTGGGATATTGATGGGTATTGCATTGAATTTGTAGATAGCCCTTGGCAAGATTGTCATTTTCACGATGTTGATTCTTCCAATCCAAGAGCATGGGAGGTTTTTCCATTTCCTTAGTTCTGCTTTAATTTCTTTTTTCACGGTTTTAAAGTTTTCATCAAAATGGTCCTTTACATTCTTAGTTAAGCTAATTCCTAGGTACTTTATTTTCTTTGAGGCTATTGCGAAAGGAGTTGCTTTCCTGATTGTTGCCTTGTTCCTCTCACTGTTGGCATAGAGGAAGGCAGTTGATTTTTGAGGGTTAATTTTATAGCCTGCTAGCCTTCCAAAGTTTTGAATCAGCTCAAGGAGCTTGGGAGTAGAGTCTATAGGATTCTTTAAATACAGGATCTAGTCATCTGCAAAGAGGGAAAGTTTTACTTCCTCTTTCCCTATTTGGATCTCCTTTATGCTTGCTTCTTGCCTTTTTGCACTGGCTAGGAATTCTAATACTATGTTAAAGAGGAGTGGAGAGAGTGGGCGCCCTTGTCTCGTTCCTGATTTTAGAGGGAATGGCTCTGGCTTTTCACCATTAAGTGTAATACTAGCTGTGGGTTTGTAATACACAGCCTTTATTATACTGAGGAATGTTCCATGGATTCCTAATTTCTCCAGAGCTTTTAACATAAAGGGGTGTTGGATCTTGTCAAATGCCTTTTCCATATCTATTGAGACAATCATGTAATTTTTGTGCTTGCTCCTGTTGATGTGTTGAATTATATTAATTGATTTGTGTATGTTGAACCAGCTTTGCCTCCCTGTGATGAATCCTTTTTGATCATAGTGCATAATTTTTTTTGATAAGTTGTTGTAGACGGTTGGCCAGTATTTTGTTGAGAAGTTTTGCATCGATGTTCATCAAAGAAATAGGTCTATAGTTCTCTATCTTTGATGAATCTCTGTCTGGTTTGGGGATGAGGGTTATACTGGCTTCATAGAATTAATTTGGTAAAGAACCTTCATTTTCACTTTCATTGAAGAGCTTAAGGAGTATTGGTGTGAGTTCTCATTTGAAGACCTTATAGAATTCAGCGATGAATCCATCTGGCCCTGGGCTTTTCTTAGGTGGAAGGTCTCTTATTGCCATTTCTATTTCAGTGCTTGAAATAGGCCTGATTAGTTGGGATAGTTCTTCTTCGTTCAGAGTGGGTATGTTAATATTGGCTAGGAATTCATCTATTTCTTCTAGATTCTCAAATTTGTTGGCGTAAAGGTTTGAGAAGTATTCCCTCATAATACTCTGGATCTTGGTAATTTCTGTTGTGATATTACCATTTTCGTCTGCGATTTTGTTTATTTTGGTATCCTTTTTTTTGGTAAGATTTGCTAAGGGTTTGTTAATTTTGTTAATTCTTTCAAAGAATCAACTGCTTGTTTTGTTGATTCTTTCTATAGATTTTTTGGATTCCAAATCATTTACTTCTGCTTTGATTTTAATAATTTGCTTCCTTCTACTGGGATTAGGGTTGGTTTGTTGCTCTTTTTCCAGGAGCTTAAGGTGTCACACTAACTTGTTGGTTTGTGATTTTTCCAACTAGTTGTTATAGGCACTCAGAGCTATAAATTTTTCTCTGAGTACTGCCTTTGCCATGTCCCAAAGGAGCTGGTATTTTGTGTGCTCCTTATTGTTAAATTTCATAAACTGTTGGGTTTCTGTTCTGATCTCTTCGATGACCCATTGGTGATTCAACAATGTGTTGTTCAGTCTCCATGAGTTACAGGGTTTTCATTGGTGGAGATGTGTATTCAGTTCTAATTTGATGCCTTTGTGGTCTGAGAGCGTGCATGGAATAATTTCAGTGTTTCTGAATCTGTCCAGGTTTGTTTTATGGCCTAAGATGTGGTCTATTTTGGAAAATCTTCCATGTGCTGCTGAGAAAAATGTATATTGTGTTGTTGCTGGGTGGAATATTCTGCAGATGTCTGTTAGATCTAGTTGGTCTCTATATTTGTTCCGTTCTAAGGTTTCTCTGTTGAGTTTTTGCCTTGTTGATATGTCCATAGGTGAGAGTGTTGTGTTAAAGTCACCAACAATCACTGTGTTTCGATCTATGTATGGTTTAAGAGAAAGTAAAGTTTGCTTGATGAAGTTCGGAGTTCTGGGATTCGGTGTGTAGATATTTAGGATCATTATGTCTTCCTGGAGGAAAGATCCCTTTAGAAGTATGTAGTAACCTTCTTTGTCTTTTCTCACTAATTTTAGTTTGAAGTCTATTTTATCTGATATGAGGATGGCAACTCCAGCCTGTTTAATGGGGGCCATTAGCTTGATAGAGTTTATTCCAACCTCTCACTTTCAAAAAGTGTTTGTTTTTTTGGGTAAGATGTGTCTCTTGAAGACAGCAGAATGACATATCTTGCTTTTTGATCCAACTAGACAGACTATGCCGTTTAATTGGAGAGTTAAGTCCATTGATATTGAGAGTTAGAATTGAGAGATATTTATTAGTTCCTACCATTTTTAAAAGCTTTCATTAGGGCCTGTGTCTTGACAGTTCTTGTGGTACTTAGATGGTATGATGTTTAGGTGCCATTTCTTTCTCTGTATTGCATTTATGTTGGTTTTCTATGTGTAGAACATCTTTGAGAATTTTTTGTAATGTTGGTTTGGTTGCTACATATGTTGCAGCTTTTCCCTGGAATGGAATGTGTTTATTGTTCCCTCAGTTATGAATGAGAGCTTAGCTGGGTACAGTATTCTTGGTTGGTAGTTATTTGACTTAAGGGCATGACATATATGCTTCCAGTCACTTCTTGCTTGCATGGTCTCTGCTGAGAAATCTGGGGTTATTCTGATTGGTTTGCCTTTATAGGTGATTGATCCCTTCTCCCTGGCTGCCTTTAGGATCTTTTCTTTGGTCTCTATTGATTCCTCTGGACTAGAGTATAATTGAACACCTAGATATATAGTATTGCTCAACAGCCATCAAGTGTAGATCCATGCATTATAAGGGTTGAAAGATGAACAGAGGACCAGAGATAGAAAAATAGTATGAGAGAGAACAGGGGATGTACAAGAGGAATAACGTAGGAGTGTACGATTATTATAGTAATGAAGAAAAGGTATAGCGTAAGGATAACTGACCTAAGTTGGTAAGCAGGTAGTGTATTTGAGTACAAAGTTTGGAAAGTATTAGATAAAACTTATGTGTTGCTGCACGACTAGCTCTCAGCCCATCCAGTGGCCTCACAGTGGGCCATGGGATGGATCTGTGAGCTTCAGTATGAGTGTGATGGACAGAAGGTTGGTTTTCCTGTGCTGCTTCCATGGGCGAGCCCCCGGCCAAGGGTCTGGGGTTTGGGAGTTTCCAGGGGCTCTCAGCAGGACCAGCAGGTGTGTGCTCTGTTCCCAGGGGCAGTGCCCAGCTGAGGACGTGGGCTCCAAGGGCAGAGCCTCGCCTTTCTGGTTCTCAGAAGGTGAGCCTGGCTGCTGGTGGGCCCTTCAGTTCCCTGCTGTGTTTCTGCCGCTTTGGCCAGGAGTCTGTGACTGTGGGGGCCCCTCGGTGCTGTCTTGCTCAGGATTACCAGCTGGAAGATGACCGGCTCAAGATTTGAGGGGGACAGATGCTGGCCCCTATTTTCCCGCACACCCCACCCACTTTTGTAAGGCAGGGTCTCAGTGCCCCCCACTCTCCAGACCCAGTGTCCTGGGAGAGGAACCTATTGGGCAGGTGGGAGCTGGGACACCTCCGCCTCCCCTAGTGGGGGTGCTGGGTCTTAGCGACCGCCCGCCTATCAGTCTCCCGTCAATGGCCTGGGAGAGGAGCCTGTTGGCGGGTGGGAGTTGGGACAGGTCCGCCTCCCTTGGTGGGGTGCTGGGTCTTAGTGTAGCCCACCTGTCCGACTCCAGTCAGAGGCCTGGGAGAGGAGCCTGTTGGGCGGGTGGGGGCTGGGTCAACTCCGCCTCACCTGGTGGGGTGCTGGGTCTTAGCACCCGCCTGCCTGTCATTCTCCAGTCAATGGCCTGGGGAAGGGGGCTGTTGAGGGAAGGGACAGGATTCTAAATTCCTTGCCCCCCTGCTCCTGCCGGTCTTTCTCGGGTGGGGTGGAGGGGTTTGAGTTAAGTTCTATTACTTGGCACCAGCTCTGCTTTCCTGATGGGTTTGGGGACCCTCTGGGCCTCTGTGTTTCGCTGTGGTTGCTCCACCGTGTTTGGGTGTGGTGCTCCCCTCGGGTCTCCTCCGCCACCTGTGTTCTGCGGCTGGGTTCTGCTGCTTGCTGTTCTGGTTCCGCGTCTGGGTTCCGCTGCTTCTGAGGCTTGCTTGCCCGGTCCTATGCTGATTTGTGTGGGTGGGGGCTGCCCGGCCACTTTTCGTGGCTCAGAGCTGGCGGCGAGGGGTGGGGAGGGGTCCTCGCGTTCCGAATTCTTTGAGAAAGTTGGATGTGAGCTTTATCTGGATTTCTTTTCCGGTTTAAGTCCTTCTCCGTTGCTTTTTGAGTTTGTTGTTGTGGATTTCTTAAGGTAGTTGGCTCGTGGGACTCCCTGGTTCTCTCTTTTTGAGAAAGAGAGCTAGGCAGCGTCCCTATTGTCTCAGCGCCATCTTCGTTTTTAAAAATAACTGCTTGTTTATTTTTTTGTGGCTTTGTTTCCAGTAACTACAGTATTTTTGTATGTTTGATATCTGATATCTTGATATTCCAGGTGTTTAACTCTCATAAATTTACCTCTAGTATGTTCTCTGCATCCTATAAGAATTTTCTCAACCTAGCTCTTTCCAATACTGATTTGATTTTCTGCAACACAGAAGCTTTTAGTTCCTCATCTAGCCTCTTTTCATGCAAATCTCTGTTCCAATTTAACATGAGCTCCTCTCTTACTAGCAATGTGGTCTTGGTTGTGATTTATAACCTCTCCCTTCTCTAGTTTTCTTATCATTTAGAGGCGGATAACAATTATTTCTATAGAGTACAATCAGATTGTCCTGAAGAACTTTTAGACAAACACTGGGTCTATAGAAATGCGTCCATACATTTTAGCTATTATCATGGTCATTGTCATCGTTGTCATTATTGTCTCTGCCTTCTTTTCTGCACTCTTTTCCCTTTTAAACATTATCATCTCATTTTTCCAGAGAATGTGTTTATAGAAGCCATGTTAAACTAAATTTGAATGGAACACCACCAAACTGCACTAATGTTATAAAGGTTTTCCAAAATCTTCACCGCCAATTGCAGTGTACCATTTTATGTTGTTGAATGTTTACATAAGCCTCACATTTTCATTATTATAAATTTTTCTTCTGATATCTTGTTGTACAAAGAGGAACTTTTGGGCATTCTCTTTAGTGACCTTAAACACCTACTGAGGATCTGGAGTCCTTTCCCTGGGGGGCACATGCACGTATTGCTGCAAACTAGCTATTACCCAGCACGAGTAGAGCTGCTTAGAAAGCCTGCTCCAGGGCAGGCTATGTATTTAGCCACTATTCAGTACCCTACTACTCTTTCTATCTTGAGGCATATTTCTAATTTATTTTCCACATGCAAGGTAAACATCAAATGCCTGATCTGTCTGTCCATGCCCCGTTGCATTGTGGTATTATTGTAGCCTTCAAATAGATGCCTACACAGAAGTATTGCTCCTGCATTTTGGAAGGCCTGTGGCTCTCTGAAAAAACCATGTCAGTCAGACAAAATTTGTAGAAACCATGCATTGTTATCTGGCTTGCATTGATTATATTGTCTTAAAGCTTTACTCGTATTTTCTTTTTCTTACTCACATTATTTAAATAGAATTATTCTCAGGTTGGGCTAGCTTTTCTAGTGTAATTGACACTGTGTCTCTCATTTGCTTTTATGAGTATTTCAGGAAAAACTGACAGAAGTTGAAATAGGTCCTTACAGGTGGTTTTAAATTTAATGAAAATTGAAATTCATATAGTAAAAAAGTTTGGATTAAAGAAAAACAACCCTTTTAGCTGGGTGCAGTGGCTCATTCCTGTAATCCTAGTTACTCATGAGGCTGAAATCTGAGGATTGCGTTCAAAGGCAGCCTGGGCACTAAAGACCATTGAGATTCTTATCTCCAATTAATCATTAGAAAACTGGAAGTGGTGCTGAGGCTCAAGCGGTAGGGTGGTAATCTTGAACTGAAGAGTTCAGAGATAGCGCCCAGGCCCAGAGTTCAAGCACCACGACTGACCAAAAATAAATAAATAAATAAAACCTTTTATATGTATTTATTTTGTTCAAAGTCTTCACAGTGACAGAGATGGGCTTCATCACTCTTTTTTTTATTAAAGAGTTTATTAACATTGATTTTTACATCATATTTCAAAGGACATGTTAAGCAAATATTCAAGAAGAGAATCTATATAAATCACTGGCACTTAGACTTTTAGAACATAATTAAAATTAGGTTGAGGTTTTGTATGTCACAGATACATGTTAGTCTATGTAATAAAACATTATGCCTACAGTCATAAATTTTTATGTCTATGTAGTTGTGTTTGTGTTTCTAATGCCGCTTTTGATCATTCCAGTTTCTTGGTCATAGAAAGAAAGAGTTGGGGGGCGGGGAGAGAAGGGAGGAAGGAAGCAAGCAAGGGAGGAAACGTGGAAGGCAGGGAAGGAAAGAAGGGAAAACAGGAAGGATCAAGCTATATTATGATGTCCAGATTCTCAATTCAGGATTTGCTATATTTAGGAATATGTCAGACAGCCATGTCTTTTTCTATGGAAGAATAGAGATGTAAAAAGAATTCACTGAAGATCCTCCTGTTTATGCAATATAGGGAGCTTTATAGTCCTTCTTTTCATCCTTTGGTATCTATTCCTAGCTGTTGTGAGTAAACATTCACCTTAATACAATTGTTCTCCTAAGACTGTTGATTGTTTTTAATACTTTGAATTTCAGCTACTTGACAATTGCTCCTCTCGGCTCAAAATTCCCCACCCAGCCAGAACCCTGTACACCCCAAGTGGAAAGCTGGTTCAGTCATGGGACGACATAGAGCGAGACATGATCCTCTGTGTGTCTACAGGGCATGGCTTTATATCCCCACAAGGTATGGATAGAACTTTCTTTCCCATCAAGCTATTCAAGGACTAAAAAAGAATGAATTGAACTTTGTATCCTGTTATGACAACTTTCAATGATTGTGCTCCTCACTGCTCCTCCACTGTGTTATAAAATTTCAATTTACAGGCCCTGGAGTTTGGCCTAGTGGTAGAGTGCTTGCCTAGCATGCACAAAGACTTGAGTTTGATTCCTTGGTACCACATACATAGAAAAGCCGGAAGTGGTGCCATGGCTCAAGTGGTAGAGCTCTAGCTTTGAGGAAAGCCCAAGGACAGTGCCTAGGCCCTGAGTTCAAGCCCCGGGACTGGCAAAGAAAACCATTCAGTTTACATGTCTATGTGCTGTTCTAACAAATCTCAGTCTTGACCCTTACTCAGGCTGTTTTGTAGAAATAGTTAAGAGGGTCTCATTTGAACCCCCAGGAAAGTGAGACTCTAGTGATTTCCTACTTTTCAAAATATTTTAAACAGTATCTTATTAACACAAATTCCTTAGTCATGAGTAAATATGTGCTATGCTCATTATCTTGTTCTATTCCTTAATGATTTTTTTCTGATAAATGACAGAAATGGAAAGAACACTTTTGTCTTGTTTATACTGAGAAATATAATGCCCCTTCCTATAAGTAAGTATATATTATCAGAGACATAATTTTCGGGAAATCCCATAGAACTTTACTTCAATAGGAAATTAACAAGATTAGGAATTAATTAACTGGTATTTCCATAATAAAAGGTCCTAGAATTTTTGTATTTTTTTTTTTTTGCCAGTCATCGGCTTGAGCTCAGGGCCTGAGCACTGTCCTTGGACTTTCTCAAGGTTAGAGCTCTACCACTTGAGCCTCAGCACCACTTCCGGCTTTTTTCTATGTATGTGGTACCGAGGAATCGAACCTGGGTCTTCATGCATGCAAGGCAAGCACTTTAACCACTAGGCCAAACTCCCGGCCCGAATTTTTGTCTTTTTAAAAGATAGCATGAAATTATTATTGTCTTGTATGTAAGGGAATTATCCAGATACTTTTAATACAGGCATATTTTTATCATTGGCTTGGAAGAGACAAAAAGTATAGGAATGAAGTTTTAAAAAAATGACGAGGATGGAATTCTATGCTGCTGTCAGAAAGAATGACATCGCCCCATTTGTTAGGAAATGGAAAGACTTAGAACAAATCATATTAAGTGAAGTAAGCCAGACTCAAAGGAACTTAGGCTCAATGGTTTCCCTCATTCGTCATAATCAGTAGAAACCTTGGGCTCTACTAGCAGAGATTTGCAATAGAGCAAAATCTTGATACATAAGGACATATAATGTGAAGCTAATTGAAAGGACCTCCAGGATAGTGAAACAAAAGCCATATAATGAATGATTGTTGTCCTTAATGTACTATGTTATCTCTCATCTCCTTTGCTGTCCCTTGGTTATCTCATATTGGTATAGTATCTCACTTTGTTATCTGATATATTGAATTTATTTGTATTTGGATATTTGAAATTTGATAGGGAAGGGGGGAAAACCAAGACGGGTGGGGGATGTGGGGGGGGAGGGAAATGGGTACCAAGACATGTGAAAGGGTATCAATGTATGTGAATTATTGCACCTTCTATCTAGCAAATATCATGTAACCCTTTTACTAATTACAATAAAAAAATATATATATAAAAAATAAAAAAAATACCTAAAAAAATGAGGAGGAAAGATTTATTGGGATATCTGACATAGTTCTGAGGGTTTCCCCAAATATTTCTTTTGTTCTGTCCTCATCACAGACAGGCTCCAGTCTATATTATTTGTCCTCATCATCCATTATCACCCATCACACCAGTTCTGGTGATCTTTCTAAGTAGCCTTCTTGGTTGCTTAGAAGAATTCCCACTATTAATAAGTATTAATTGAGAGCTTTTCTCTTGTTTTCAAAGTGCATATCCCAGGCTTCCTTTCCTAGGAGAGTTTTCAGTCTGAGAACAGGAGTGCATATGAAGTCAGTTGAAAAGTAAGCAAACGAATGGTTCAGTAAAAAACAAAACAAACAAACAAACAAAAACCCTTCCGAGTCCCTTCATTGTGCTTACTTGGTCTTCCACATTCTTAGGACAAGCTTCTGTCACCTGTACTGTACTCTCCTTGCCATATTGTGTTCACTGGTTCTGTATGATAAATAAAGCTAATTATGCATCAGGTAGATTAGCTGAAAGAGTGCCCAAACCACAGAGTGGGATCTAGGCTGCATTCCCAGAAACATGCCTGTCACCAGTAAAACCCTTCTCCTATTCCTCTATGTTTACTCTGCTGGCCTTGGGAACAAGTCTCTGTAGACAAATGGTCACCTCTGCATCTTCTGTTCTGTGAACACACTCATACTCATGACTATGCTGTGAAAGACAATTCATTTCCTATGAAAGTAGGTGCCTCACTATTTTCCTCATCCTGAAAGGGCTTAGGGCTTTCCCCACTTGCCTGCATTCTTTCCAATGAGGCTTACATATTTTAGGAAATATTATTGAATGCAAAATCTAACTTAATTGTTCTTCAGAAACTTACTATATTTGTCCTAAAATTTCAGTCGAAGCAATCAATTTAAATGGAAATTCAAATATTAAAAAGGCTTTAATAAAGGATGCAAGAGAAATGTATATACTTCTTGAGAGACATCTAAACAATGTATCATTCTATACGTGTTTTTTCTGTACTGGCAAAGTATGTAGTTAAAAAATAAGACTGCTTGGGAGCTTGAAGACTAAACTCACCATAATTATTTTTTATTTATGATGTCAAAAGACAGTTAGCAGGTGGGGCTGAGTCATCAAATAATCACATTGTGTTTCAGAAAAACAAATCAATAATATTAGAATGCTTTCTTTTATACAAACACTGAATGAAACAGTGTTTTATACCATAAAATTTGAATGGTGTTTGCATTCCCATTTTGTTTTTCAGGGGGAGAGGGTTTGATTATTAGAGTACTCCTAGATTAGCTTCCAATTTAGGCTTCATCAAAAGACTTGAAAGATGCCCTTCCATGCAATAAAAACCTAAAGGATCTTAAAATATATCTGATGTGATGGACAAGCCAATGGTGTAATGAGAGACTAGAGTTGGAGGGTTCTTTAAGGTTTTCATCCTCCTGGGCTTCTAATTATTTTTAGTAAATTCATTGATGTGTTTCTCAATTTTTTTTCTCTTTTTTGTGGGGGGTCATATGGCTTGGACTTGGCCTGGGCACGGTCCCAGAGCTCTTCAGCTCAAGGCTATATCCCTAGCCTTGAGCCAAGCCCCACTCCCCATTTTCCAGAGGTTAACAGGAGATAAGAGTCCCAAGTTCTTTTATGCCAGGGGCTAACTATGAACCTTGATCCTCAGATCTCAGCCTCCTGAGTAGCTAGGATTATAGCTGTGCCTGGCTTTTCTTCCTTCCTTCCTTCCTTTCTTTTCTTTTTCTTTCTTTCTTTTTGTATTTTATTATCCGGATAATGTATAGAGGGGTTAAGGTAACATTCTTCAGGTGGTGTGTACATCATTTCTCGAAACTTGATAAAAACTTTCTTTTTTAACAGAGTTAAAGCAACTGACAGAGATCAAAGCAAATTATGCCAGAACCCGAAGACAGCAGGGTCCTCAAGCCACAGACATTGCAGTGTCACCACCCACAAAGCTACTGTCTCTGTTCTAGATACAAAGTTAATGTTCAATCAGAATCATCCTATTTGTGTATTTTGCTAGTATACATATTTTGCTGAATATTTACATATTCATATACTTGTTATATGATTATCCCTTTTAATTTCATATTCTCTCCCTCTCCCCTCTCTCTCTCATTGTTGGGAATCAAATACAGTATAGGCATGCATTCTTCCACTGAGCACACTGCTAGGTCTCACACAGTTTCCTTTAAAGGTTATTACCTTTCATATTTGACACCAAAGTTTTATTGAATGCCTCAGATATGCTCCTGGAAAGGTAATGAAACCACTAAAAGTAATACCAACAAATAACATAAGTTAGGAGTATTTTTTCCATGAAAAAAGTAGAGACTACTAGTTGTTATTAACATGTAATTTATTAAAATGTAATCCAGTAACATAAAATATACATCAATTTATATACTATACATATATGCATGTATATATACAGATCTATCCACAAACCTCTGCAGATATGTGTGTGGATGTACATACATACAAAATATTTGATAGTCTATTTTAGATTGTTTGACTACCTAACCCTAAATTGATTCCCAGATGGCATTTTCTGGCTTCCTTTATTTTCCAAATTTCTTGTTAAAATACCACATATACTAATTAAAAAGTGAAGAATCATATTGAGCTAAATAAGACAGACTCAGCACAAACATTGCTTGGTTTCTCTGCTGTATAGAATCTAGACCTAAAATTTTCAAAACAAAAGAAAAATAAAAACATGAATATAAAATAGGCCCTATTGGACTGGTAATATGGCTTAATGGTAGAGGTACTTGTCTAGCATGCCTGAAGCCCTGGATTCTATTCTTCAATACTACAGAAATAAAAAGGTGGAAGTGATGCTATGGCTCAAGTGGTAGAGTGCTAGCCTTGAGCAAAAGCAACTCAGGAACAGTGCCCAAACCCTGAGTTCACATCCCAGGATTGGAAAGAGAAAGAGAGAGAGAGAGAGAGAGAGAGAGAGAGAGAGAGAGAGAGAGAGAGAGAGAGAGAGATAACAAGGAGGAGGGAAAAAGAGAAGGTGATAGAGTGAAAAATAAGTATATTATATGCATGCATTAAAATAGAATGAGACACATTAAAACTATCTTTAGAGGTGGATGAAGGGTAATAAGAAAGAGTAATTGGAGGGTAACCACAATCAAAAGTCATTTTACTCATACGTGTAAATATCACAATGAACAATATTGTACTTTTTAAAAAAATAATAAAACTAAAAAAGATCTGAAAGGCCTGATGGCTATTGATTGCTTCATGAATTGGTATTTTGTTTCTAATTTCTCTTCAGTTTTTTCCCATTCAAGCCCCTCTATGAGGCACAGTTCTTGAAAGGGAAGCTATGTGGTTTCCTTTTATTATGAGGGTTTTCTTGGTGTATAGCTCTGGGGCTTAAAATCAGGACCTCATGCTTGCTATGAAGGTACTCTACCACTTAAGCCACACATCCCAATTCTTTTCTACTTTCTTTATTTTTCGGGTAAATTCACATGTTTTGGTTTGGGGCTGCTGGCCTTGGATCACAATACCTATGCCGTCCACTTAGTTTGGATTACATACATGCATTACCACACCTAGCTAGCTGATTTCTCATGGGTGGTCAGTAACCAGAATTCATAGACAACATCCTCCATACCAAAACTTCAAGACAAATATATTGCAGTCTTTGAAAGAAAAATCACTTCAGGGTCAATATTTTCAAAAGAGACATCAAGAGAGATCCTTAGCAGTTTTAGGTATCAGTCCAACAGGACAAGAAGAATTTACCTGGGAAGAAAAGAACTGTTATTATTTTTCTTTTTTTTATTGCTGTGATAATGTATAGAGGGGTTATAGTTACATTATTTTAAAACACCAAACAAAGGACGCATCAGCATTTGATCCTGCTCCTGGTAGGAATTTTCCACACGGAAGTTCTTCCTCTCTGCCTTCCTCTGAATGCCACTCACCGTTCTGCCTGAATATAAATTGCAGCCTGGCTAGGTGTGTACAGAATGGCTCAGCTGGGCTTGCTCTTCAATCCTCCACTTTAATATGATGGAGGAAGGCAATACATCATTTCTACTGAAGGGGACTCTTGGTAATCGCTGTAAAAGGTCTGCTATTTACTTCCAGTCTGCACATCAGTAGGCCTGCATGAATAAATTCCTGTTCCCTTTGCACATGAAGGTGAAATTTTACATGTTATATCAACAACAGTTTTCCCCTTCATGGACATTTGTAGTGTGATGCTATAGATGTGGTTATTCGCAAGCGTTTTTGGGCCACATAAAAGGCAACAATTGCAAAACACAAGATTGTGTGGTGTGTATGTGTTGTTGTCTGATGATGACAAACTGACATGTGGAACTGTACAACTAGGTAAGTATAATCAAGTGAGCGAAGGAATAAATAAATGACAGGAAATTTAAACAAGAATCACGGTCAGAAAGTGAGACAACAGGTTTCTTAGCATGATTTCTTTAGAATGTCTCAATGGTATTCTCATTAAAGCCAACTTTGTTTTTCTTTTTGTAAACACAAAATTCCTTGAAAACACTAGCATTTCTCTAGGTGTAAAAAGCATCTCTCATTTTCCTGCCTGAAAAAAAATGTTGATTTGCTATGAAAAATGTAATAATTTCACCCTGGATCAAATGTGCAAATTCTTGTGAAGTTTTCATTGTTGCATGTGAACATGCCTGAAGCGAAAATTGGTAATATCACACAATGTTGTATCAAGCACTGAGAGACACAAGGCAAAAGTCTTACGTGAACTTTTCTATTACTAGTAAATGGGATTTTAGATGTAATATAACAGTCATCAACACATTACATTTTGCCAGCAAGGCAGCGACACTTCTTTTGTAGATGAGAGCTTGCCTGAATACTTGGGCAGTTCGTAGCCTTTCTGACTTAGACTAAGAACAGCCCAGTATTCCCTTGTTATTGTCCCGCCTCTGGTTGGCTGGAGAGGATTGGAGAGCAGTTTATTGTCAGCGAGACTACAGGATAGATTATCACAATCCTGTTTAGCCCTTCCTAGGCTTTTAATAAACCCAATAATTTCCTTCGGGAACATGTTTATCAAATTAGAAACTGCCTCATATATATAAGTTGGATTTCTATATTTTTCTATCAACTCAAAATTGCTTATTATTAAATACGAATGCAACCATCCCCAACTCTATAGCCTTCTCTAGAAATTTATTTCCTGCTGGTTCACAAATACCCTTAAGGTGATCCAGATGTCAATCGACAGCATGATTATTCTCAGAACTGGAATTTTGGGTCTGCTGTTGGCTTTTGCTGCATGACTAAATGTTAAAGTGAAATTGCTCTCTTCTAAGCAAGTTAACCAAAAGTGAACCAAAAATTTGACAGCCATTTTGAGATTAACTGATAGCATTGGTAAATAAACATTTAATCTGAGTGTTTTTGTCAGCTTTGGGAAACAAGGACACAGTGATGATTCATATTGAAAAGGAGCTATTTAGGGAGTATTTGATTGTTCATAGCAACAAAACAAAGGCGACCAAACGAGAAAATGAAAAAGGTAAATTTGTCCTCTTTTTTTTTTTTTTGTCAGAGAATCACTCTGAATTCATGTCTTGTGACTATTGTAGCATTTGCTTGCTAAGTTTCAATAATAGACCAGGTGTTATGAAAGTCATTGAGCAATTTTTGATTCTCCAAACACAGCTATTTGGGAAGAAGGGGATGTCATCATTTAGAGGGGAGTGATCTCAGCACAGTAGTCTATTTTATTCTAGATCATCACAAAATCAAATGCAAACATTCTTAGCTAAATGGAATTCAGACCCAACAGTGATTCTCAGTTGTTTTTTTTTTTTTTTGCCAGTCCTGGGCTTGAGCTCAGGGCCTGAGCACTGTCCTTGGACTTTCTCAAGGCTAGAGCTCTACCACTTGAGCCTTAGCACCACTTTCGGCTTTTTTCTATGTATGTGGTACCGAGGAATCGAACCGGGTCTTCATGCATGCTAGGCAAGCACTTTAATCACTAGGCCAAACTCTCGGCCCCTCTCAATTGTTTTTATTCACAAATTCCAGTTCCTTCTGGCTCTGAACATGTCTTATCTCCATTATGATTGGATTGGTTTTTTTGAGATAATACTGGAATTCTGCATTTGTGGCATGGGTTGGATTTATGTGGTTATATCTTAAACCACTCAGATGAGGGTAAATGAAAGCAAATGGACTCACCTAGGGGAATAGACATTTAGTGGGTGCCTATAGCCACTTATATTTTCAAATTCTGTGTTTCGAATATGAAACTGTCATACGGTATCATATGTGCAGGCGGAAATATACCAGGAAAGAACATGCTTATGGTCACGGAACAACTAGGTCGGAGGAAAAATGAACAAGAGAGGCAGGAAATTGTATCTACAAGGCAAGTAAAATAGTGATTCTCAACTGGATGTGCACTTGCTCATTGTCTATAAAACTTTGAAATCTGAAGAACTCCTGAATACTAGCTTGGGGATGAACAGAAGGTCCAGTTCTGCAACAGAAGTGCACACTGATTTGAGGATTTAGCAACCAGGCAGCTGCTCAGAAGTGTCCGCATTGTTGGATTATCTGAGTCTGTGGGATGGTCCCTCTTTAGGGGCCATCAGTGGCAGCTAAAATTTTAAAGGCAATTACTGAAAGCTTCAGTGTCCTGACAGGATCCTGCAGGAGACAAGGCTAGAGAAAGATGGAGTTGCAGAGGGAACTTCCCAAGTTTCTAAGTTCCCTTGGTTATCTCATATTGTTATTTCACCTGGTTATCTGATATATTGGATATATGCGTATTTGGTTATTTGAAGTCGGATAGGGAAGGGAGGAAAATAAGATGAGGTGCGGGGGTGTGGGGAGGGAAATGGGGACCAAGACATGAGAAAGGGTATCAATGTATGTGAAGTAGTGCACCTTCTATTTGGTGAATATAATGTAACCCTTCTATTCATTACAATAAAAAATATATGGAAAAAATTAATAATCCTTCCTAAAACAATTTGTGGATAAACAAAGAAAGCATTCCTAAACTGGGTGCAGTGGCTCATGCCTGTAATCCCAGCAACTCAGGAGGTTGAGATCTGAGGGTTTCGGTTCAAAGCCATTCCCGTCACTAATAAGAGTCAGTGAGACTCTTATCTCCAATTAAACACTAGAAACCCAGAAGTGGCGCTGTGGCTTCAGGGGTGGGGCAAGTAGTCTTGAGCTGAAAAGCCCAGGCCCAGAGTTCAAGCCCCAAAAGGAAGGAAGGAAAGATTTCCTAATAAGATGGTCAGATTTCAGTGTGCACAGGAAACACTCAGGGCTTCTGAGAAAATGCAGATTCTCAGGCCTGGCCCTGAGATTGTGTGTAATCTTTGTCACAGCAGACCATTTTGCATTTTACTCGGCAAAGTATGGGAGCTGATGACAGATTGTGCAGCTTTGGCAGATGGGCGTGGCCAGGTGTTGAGTACCTTTTAAGAAGGCTGATGACTTACCATCAGAGAGTAAGAGGACAAAGAAGCATTTTGTCTGTCTGAGGGATTGTCTATATATGTATTTTAAATCATCATTGCTTCCTTTAAGAAATGGTCTAGATTCAGGGCTGCCTACAAGGAGTTTGGAATTAGACCCAGCCCAGCCATTAGAAGGCCAAGTAAGCTGGGGATCAAGACATGAGAAAGGGTATCAATGTATGTGAAGTAATGCATCTTCTATCTGGTGAATAGAATGTAACCTTTCTATTAATTACAATAAAAATATATGAAAAAAAAGAAGTCCAAGTAAGCAAGTTTGAGGTATGGAACCGCTTCCCATGATAAGTAAGCTGCCTTCCATGCTAAAAAAAATAAAAATCTTGAAATAAAATGCAATTTTAAAGGTCACAGGGACACCTCAGCACTGTGGTACATATTTCAAAGGAGCAGAATTGCTCTGAGGGTGGGGAAAGTAGCCATTTTCCTGGAGATGTCACCCATTCTTGTATATACAAGGAAGGAAAGCTTGGAACAAGATCAGGATTCCTGTTTTTCCTAACTGCTCTTTCTCTGGTAAAGGAGCTACTTTTAAGGGGAAAACTGAAGGTCTCTGCCTATTTGTCTAGGGTCTCACTAATGCAAAAGTTTAAGCCACCTGCATTTCCTACCTAACAATGTGATAATTTACAGACTATTAGTTCAGTTCATGCTATTCAGTTCAATAGGATGTACTCTGAGATAAATTAACTTTCCAGATAACTTCTTTTCCTATAATAGAAATCTCATAGTTTGAGAGATAACCTTCTTACAAGACAAAACTGCAAAGCAAATTAGTTTTTCAGAGTAAGTTCATGTATCTAACCAGGTGTGCTCAAGTCTGCCCTCCCCTTCCTACTTTCCATTCTAGCTTCATTCTTTTCCTTTCTCTCTTTCTTTCTCTCTTTCTTTCTTTCTTTCTTTCTTTCTTTCTTTCTTTCTTTCTTTCTTTCTTTCTTTCTTGCTCTTTCTCTCCTTTTCTCCCTCTCCCTTCCTTCCTTCTTCCTCTCCCTTTCTTTCCCTCTATTTTCTTTCTTTTCTATATCTATCAATGTATGTATCAATCTATTTATGTATGCATGCATGCATACATGCATGCTGGCATGTATGTATGTATGTATGTGATATCTATCATTCTCTCATCTATCTGTTATCATCTAACTGTTCCACGACATCCACTAGAAAATGCCCAGTTTGCATGGAAGGTTCATAAGAGCTACATCTTCCACTTAAGTGTGGAAGAAGGCAGCCACAGCACCTAACAGTGTCAACAGAATGCCACATTCCAGGTCCTCTGCTTCACTCAGGAAATGACTTGACAACAGAGGTCGATTTTCATCTCCACCAACTTCCAATGGTTATTACGAGTAAAATGGAATTCGCTTGTCATGTTTCTGAGTACTTTGAAGTCATTTACTTTCACTGCCTCCAAACCACTGTCATTGATCACTGGAATAATATGAGCAGTTTTCTATTCCATCATTGCATACCCCTGCCCCTAGTCTTTGTACTTCTCAGTTTTTTTTTTATCAAAGTTGAAGCAAGGAACAAAAAAAGAAAATATAAAAATAAACTCTGTAGCCAAAGTGATCTTTCTAGAAAGAAATCTGTATCGTGACATGACACTAAGTTAAAGACTTTCAATCTTCTCTTGGTCTCAAAAATGAATGGCAAATTCCTTCTTGTGGGGCTGAGTCCTTTGGACTATGGCATTCCTCTGTCTCTGCATTCATCTTATTTCTTAGTCCTTTGTTCATAGAGCTCTGCTTTCCATCCATCCTTAATTTCCTCCAATCTCTCCAAATTGTGCTCTCTCTCTCTCTCCCTCCCTCCCTCCCTCCCTCCCTCCCTCCCTCCCTTTCTCTAGCCCTAAGTAGTTGCACAAAGGGATTTTAAGTCAACAAGTCAGCTTGATGTTTATTCTCTCTTTTTTTTTCATATCTTTGCAGCACATTTTCTTTTTGTGACTTCTCAGGGCTTGTCCCCTGACCACTCTTGCCACCTAGCAGTGATGAGTACTCCTTTCATGGCCAGCTCCTGCTCTGTGGCTTTCCTTAAATGTAGTGCCCACTGGGCAGATGTCTTACTTTGTAGACATTTTGGATAGTAAGACTGCGTGTTCCGATTTGAGGACTTCTTCTGGCAAGTACTAGGGAATGTTTGTTGCATGAGTGTGAAAGGGTAATGTCCTGGAAGGTCAAAGTTTTTTGTTTTGGCATGCATCAAAAGCATCTAGTTTTTCTTCTGGGCAAATATACTGTAGCATATCACATCAGGATTTGGCTCTTTGTCAAACTTTCTTCTCATTTTCATAATCACAACAAAGAATATTTTGTGCTATAAAAACAAATCTGCACTCGTTAATAGGATGGTACAAACTAAATTTTCGATGAAGCAAACCAAACTAATGTTGCTTCTGATCTCTTTATCACCAGACTGTAACTTTCAAAGCACTCCTAAGGCATGATAAGCAGAACACTCTTCTCCCATCATAGCCCAGGCAGACCCTCTGCTGGCCGCAAGCAGCCTGGCTTGGAAGGGAAGACATGTCACTTCATCTCACAGGCGTGATGATTTGTGGCTGGGAAGGGAGAGGCTGCTCTCTGAACCACATGCCCCCTGGTGTAGGCAGGCTAAGGAAAGATGAATGGCATTATAAGACAGACATCTGAATGTTTCGTATTAAATTAGTCCCACAGAGCACCCAAAATTCTCATTCCATAAATCACAAGGTAAAGTAAACTCACTCCTGGGTTAGATTGCTGTGACTTTGGCCTCTGGTGTCTCAGATAGTCTGAGAACAGTTAAACATTTGTCTGAAATTGTAATAATTTTCAGCATATTTATTCTGTGGTAGTGAGGTGACACAGACTGATCCCTGCTGCCAGAAACAGCATGTAAATGGGAGTCAGCTAGTTGGAGAGAGAGAGCAAAACAAGTCATTGTTTCTAACACCCTGGGTCTGTTCTGAGATCCCACGACCTCCTTTGAGAGTTGCTATATACATGGGGCCCCAAAACCTTACCCTTCAGCAGAATAAATGTGAAAAAGTGCTTGCCTAGCCACCACACTGTATTACAATCATGATGCCATTTTGAAATGTGTCTTCACCTTGTCTACAAACTCCAGACCTAGGAGGGGACTTGATTCCACTAACATCCCATTTCTCTCCCATGGAAAAGGTTAACTCTGAGGATGTTTCACCTATCTGTGGATCTATTTCTGTTATTCTGTGTTGCTCCTCTCTGGGGCAGCAACACAGGAACGGGGAGGGACACACAGGGCCAGCCTGTAGTCCCCCGGGAGCCGAGCGAGATGGTAAGTGTCGAAGACCCAGCCCTCCCCCAATCACCAGGGAAGAAAAAACCACGCTGAGTCAGAAGCAGTGTTAACCATGAAAGCGCATCAGATCTCTCTGCTGATCTCTGCTGATCTCTGGTTCTCTCTGATGCTCTCCTCCTTTATTGCGTCAGACAATTAGTTACATACTGTTAGGGTGGGAGAAGGTGGGCACTGGGAAGCTAGCCAATAGGAAGAGGGCCCCTGTGCTACCACTAAGGGTCTGGGTGGGGCTTTCAGGTAGTGGGCAGGACAGGTGCAGGAAAGCGCGCGAGACTTGAGCTGCTGCGAGACCCGCGAAACTGCGGGGGGTTCAATCGAGTCACGTACACAGCCTTAAGAGAGGTATGCAAAAGACCAAATGCCTGGACAAAGCCCTTTAATTGCAGCTGAGCCAGAATCAGGCTTCAGGGATGGAGGCTAGGCCCCAACAATTCCCCCTTTTTTGTTTATTAGAACAGGGGGGACATGCGCGCAAAACCCCTGTCTTAGGTCGTCCCCTTCAGGGGATCTTACCCGTCATTGAGTGCTCTGCGGCCTTCTGTCCCACAGTACAGATCACCCCCGGGCCTGTCTTAGGTTGTCCCCGCTCCAGAGATCTTACCCGTCATTGGCTCTCGGGGAGACATCTAAGGGGAGTCAAGGGATCCTTCCTCGTCATTGGGCTCTCCTTGGTCATAGGAGTTATTGGCATTGGTAGCAAGCCTCTGGTAATGCACCTGTACGTTCATCAATTGAGTGGATTCGTTCATCAACTGAATGGATTCTATCCTGCTTTGAATGAATTGTAACCTTATTGATAACACAGGGCCCAAAAGTTAAGAGTAAGAAGAAGAGGAGTATAGGGCCAAGGAAGGACATAGGGTAGCCATCTGTGCAGTCCGGTCCAGAGGATGTTGATGATGGGTATCTTGACTCCAAGAAGAAACAGGATCAGCACTGTAAGGTCCATCATTTATTCTGAAAAAGAAGAGAGAGAGAGATATCCTCAGGAGGCAGAGAGCCTTCTGGGTGTTCATCAGTATTATTGGGGTCCCTCCACATTTGGGGACAATATTTAAGATCCCTTGTAGGGACCCAAATTGGCTTTGTTTCATCAGTGGGGAAAACACAACCAAATCCTCTTCCAGCTGTAATGAGGGGGTCAGGGCCCCTCCACTCCCCATTAAGGGGGTCCTTCCACCGAACATAGACAGTTCGATAGGGAATAAAAGTTGTCCAGTGTTTTTGAAAGGGTGAGAGATGTTCCCCTTTGGCAAAATTTAAAATATTGAGAGTAAACAAAGCCATCTTTAGCTGATCATGGGGGGGGAGTGTATTCCCCCTTTTTTGTTTTATTAATTGAGATTTGAGGACATGGTTATATCTTTCTACTATTGCTTGTCCTCTGGGATTATGAGGGATGCCAGTAGTATGGGTAATTTGCCATTTTTTAAAGAAGTCATCAAGAGACTTGCTTACAAAACATGGACCGTTATCGGTTTTTATTTGGTCTGGCAATCCGAGAGTAGCAAAACATTGAAGAAAATGACTGATAGCATGTTTAGCTCTCTCCCCAGAATGGGCTGTAGCCCAACAGGCATGGGAAAAGGTGTCTATTGTTAAAAAAATGTATTTAAGTTTTCCAAAAAAGGGAAAATGTGTAACATCCGTTTGCCACAGATTTTTAGGCCTAAGGCCTCGAGGGTTAACAACACCCATTTGGAGTGGTGGAACCTGTAAGAAAGGGTGACATGATTTGCAGGTTCTAATAATCTTTTTTTAGGTCTTTAATAGCAACTTGGGGAAATCGGTGGTGTAGTCCCCTCCAGTTGGCATGCGTGAGCCGATGGAAAGAGATAGCCTCCTGTAAAGTGTAACATTCAGGATTAGAGGCTAACTGGTCAGCGAGGGCATTGCCTTTGGTCAAAATACTTAGAAGGCTTTGATGTCCCCTCAGATGTTGAATAAACATAGGCGCAATCCTTTGTTTGAGCAAATTTCTAGCTTGAATCATCAAAGGAGTGATGGGGTTACTATCAAGTTTAATATGAGCTTCCATGAGGTTAGGTAACAAATTGACCACATACAGGCTATCTGAGAATAGGTTAAGAGGACCAGTAACCTCATATAGAGCTAAGACCACCGCATAAAGTTCCTTAAATTGCGCTGAACCCTGTATTTCATGAGACAGGGTCACTGCAGGAGAAGAATTGCCTTTACCTGGGGGGAAAATAACAACAGAAGCCCCCTTCTTGCCTCCATCCGTGAATACGGTGGGGAAGGAGGGATCAGCTTCACCTAGAAAAAGTTTTGGAGGTCGCCACTCCAGCTGACTAAAGGAGCGCATCCATTTATGGGGACCATAATGACAGTCCACTTTACCTGGAAAGCCTTCCATGGCTATTGCTAGTCTAGCATTATTTCTTTGTAGCCAAGAGAAATCATTAATCCTAAAAGGGACGATAAGAGAGTGGGGTTCACTCCCAAAAAGACGAGTGGATAAGTCTCGTCCTTTGACAATGCAATCTGCCATCTGGTCAGTCATGGAGTAAACTCTAGGTGTTCCTCCGACTGACAGGTGAATCCAGTGAAGAGGTTCCCCTTCCTGGCCTAAAAGGGCAGTAAAGAGGGTCTGTCCTGACAGGACATAAAGCGTTAGGGGCATAGCAGGATCATACCTCTTTAAGGCTGCTTCATCAATAGCTAATTGAATTTTATTTAGAACCTCTTTATGATCAGCTGACGTTACTATGGAGGTCAGATCAAGACCCTTTAAGAGATCAAAAAGAAGTGTGAGGGTTGCAGTGGTTATAGGGATCCATGGTCTCATCCAATTAATTTCACCAAGAAGTTTTTGAAGTTGGGGCAGGGTATAAGTATCTTGGATAGATAATTGGGGTTTTAAAGGAGACACAACATCCAGTGTTAGGACAGATCCCAGGATTTTAAAGGGGGGTATCTTTTGGATTTTTTCTGGGGCAATCTGGAAGCCATTAACTTTTAACAGTTGGAGACATTTATTAAAAAGACAATCTAAATGCTGAGTGTCTGGGCTTCCTATAATGATATCATCCATATATACATAGAAAAGTGAGTCTGTCTCCTCGTAAAGAGGGGATAAAACTCTAGACATATAGTCCTGACATATAGGAGGACTATTGGCCATACCTTGAGGTAGAACTGTCCATTCAAAACGCAAATCAGGCCCCTTATAATTTAATGAAGGAAGGGAGAAGGCAAACTTCTCAGTATCTTCCGGGTGGAGAGGAATAGAGAAAAAACAGTCTTTGATGTCTATGACTATGAGATATTGGTCATTAGGAATGGCAGGTATCCAGGGCATCCCCCTTTGGAGGGTCCCAAAAAGTTCCATCCTCTCATTTATTTTTCTCAAATCTTGGAGTAGTCTCCACTTGCCATTAGGCTTTTTAATCATAAATACTGGGGAGTTCCAAGGGCTCAAAGACTTCCTTTTTATGCTTTTCTCAACTCTATCAACAAAAGTAGACAGGTCCTCTCTTGGTCTTTGGTTAATTCCTGCTATAGGAGACTCAGAGGGACCCTCCTCCAGTTTTCTCCAGGCTGCTAGGCCCAAAGCTCTAATCTGATCCTGATAGGGAGGGGGGATGGCGGCCTGCTGGATCCCCGTTGAGTACTGATCAGAGGTCCCTGCAAGCATCCCCAAAGTAATGGGGATTACAGGTTGCACGTGTTGGTTCCTCTCCGCCTGTTGGCGGCATTCTTCTTTATACAGGGCACACCACTTAATGAAAAGCGGGCCTGGAAGACCTGCTTTGGCTAGAGCCATCCAATCGGCTGCAGTACATGGTTGATTAGCAAGGCCTTGGAGGAGGGTTTCCGTCCAAGGAGCATTAGGGCCAACTTCTAAGACAGCTTTTTTGAGTTCCTTAAGGTCGCCAGGCTCCCAGGGATACCCGGTTGCAGGGCGGTTACCACCCGGGTCAATATTAACCAGGAATGGCTGGTAGGACTCCGGGCCAGGTTCAAATGGTGCCTCACTAGTGACACTCTCTGATGGGGTCACGCTCTCCGGCCTTTCTGACACACTTCCATTCAAAGGCTGCAATATCTTGTAGACCTCAGAAGCACCGTGCAGAAGCCTATCTGGTGAATGGAGCCCTGGCAGGCCCAGACCCTCCTGTGAGACTACTGAGGGTGGATGGAGCCCTGGCGCTGTGGGGGTTGGGAAACTACCTGAGCAGCCCACTAGGCCCGGACCCTCCTGTGAGACTACTGAGGGCTCATGGCCTGGGTTTGATGGGGGAGGGGTAAAGGGTGGCTCCTTCTCATCTCCCTGAGGGGAACTTGGCCTTTCAGTAGACAATGAGAGATTAGCATCTCCGCAGGGAGTAAGGGAGGCATCTGGCCCCTCTTTGTTAACTGTGTCCCCAGGAGACTCAGCCCTCTCCTTGGAAAGTTGAGGAGAAAAACTAGACTTTAAGACTGAATAAACTCCTCCTGAAGGAATCTCCCCTAGATTTATCTGGGCTTTTCTGATTAGATGCTCAATTTTTTCCCAAGTATTCCAGTCTACCAAGTTGCTAGTTGGCAGCCACAGGGCGATTTTAACTAAAGTATCCCAAACTTTACATGTCTGTGCAACTAAAATCTCTAACCCTCGACTTTTAAGGAAGAGCTTAAGAGAGTCGAGGGAAGGGTCATTCTTAGAAAGATTCTTTCCCATATTTGATGGGAGTACACTTACCCGCAGTCCGATTAGCTCGTCGGCGGTGAGTTTCTCGAGCACGTGGAGCCCTCACACGGGGCGGCAGTTTCCTCACACGGGGCACCAGCTGTTGCTCCTCTCTGGGGCAGCAACACAGGAACGGGGAGGGACACACAGGGCCAGCCTGTAGTCCCCCGGGAGCCGAGCGAGATGGTAAGTGTCGAAGACCCAGCCCTCCCCCAATCACCAGGGAAGAAAAAACCACGCTGAGTCAGAAGCAGTGTTAACCATGAAAGCGCATCAGATCTCTCTGCTGATCTCTGCTGATCTCTGGTTCTCTCTGATGCTCTCCTCCTTTATTGCGTCAGACAATTAGTTACATACTGTTAGGGTGGGAGAAGGTGGGCACTGGGAAGCTAGCCAATAGGAAGAGGGCCCCTGTGCTACCACTAAGGGTCTGGGTGGGGCTTTCAGGTAGTGGGCAGGACAGGTGCAGGAAAGCGCGCGAGACTTGAGCTGCTGCGAGACCCGCGAAACTGCGGGGGGTTCAATCGAGTCACGTACACAGCCTTAAGAGAGGTATGCAAAAGACCAAATGCCTGGACAAAGCCCTTTAATTGCAGCTGAGCCAGAATCAGGCTTCAGGGATGGAGGCTAGGCCCCAACAATTCTGTTCCTGAGCTGACACTCAGGATTACTTGGGACACACCACAGGATGGACGGAATATTGGTCTGGGGTTCATGAGAGCCTGTCTAACTTGATGCTAAGGAGCTGTGGGACCATCTGAGCTGCTGCTTCCTCATCTAGAAATGATTCCTCATTTCCTAATTACATCCAGCTTTAAAAGTCTGCTTCTGATTCAGTGTTAAGATACAGTTGGACAGTAGGAGTTGGAGTAGCTAAGTTTCCAGCTGGTTGCTGCCATCAATCTCCTCTGTAATAGGGCCTTTCTACAGATGTTCACTGGAATCTCTACCTCGGGTCACTTTTGCCCTCAAAAGCTCAGTCTGAATCCCAAAAGAGCGATAGAAGGAAGTCACAGCATGGCTTTGTGGTTGCCAAGAATAGATGCGGTTTCTATGAAAGATTTTTGTCTTGGGGCAAAGGCCTTACTTCAAGTTTTACATCTTGGGCTATTAAGCCAGTCATTATTTTGCCAGTCCTGGGCCTTGAACTCAGGACCTGAGCACTGTCCTTGGATTTTTTCTCAAGGCTAGAGCTCTACCACTTGAGCCACAGCACCACTTCCAGCTTTTCTCTATGTATGTGGTACCTAGGAATCAAACCTGGGCCTTTGTGGATGCTAGGCAAGCACTCTACCACGAGGTCAAATTTCAGGCCCTAAGCCAGTCATTTTTTACAAGAATTAAATGAGATAAGTGGCACAAATGAGAAAGGCAGTCACACTGGTGTTTAAGCATATATACATATATATATAATGTATATATATAATTTTTTTAAATTCGTATCTCTCAATTCTTACAACCATCCTATAAGGTAGATGTTTTTCTCTACTACTTTCATATCTTACAGATAGGGCAGCTGAGCTTCTGATGTTCAAAGCTGAGAAACAATCTGCTTAACCCCATAGCCTGTAGTATTTTTCATGATATCAACCCTCTGCAAGTGTTCAGTTCTGTGAAAGTGTCAGAAGTCATTATTGGTAACTTAGGAAGTAAGCTCATAGGATGCCTTCAAGGACTCATTTTATGCTTTAGTTGCTGCCTACTTGAATAATTCCCTTGACAATTAAATTAGTAAGGAGAACCACACTTAGATATTCAACTCAAGAGAGGGGATCTATTGCCAAGAGAGGTGTCCTCACTCTTTCATCAGGTCAAAGTAAAGGACTAGGGCTCCCGCTTCTCCGCCCAAGTGCTATTAGTTATCCATTCACGATTTTTTGAGGGCTTCTAAGTTTCGTTTCCTTTTGTGCTGCCATAACAGAAAACATGAGACTAAGTAATAAAGAAGAGAAACATATCTTCCATAATACTGGGCCTTTTCATTTTAGTCTTACTTGGCCATAGGAGGAAAGGTAAGAGATGATGCACACCCCTTCTCCCCCATGTGAGACCTAGTTATAGTAGCCTTAATTTGTTGATGAGGGCAGAACCTTTGTGACCTAAACATCTCCTGAAGCTATTAGGATTAAGTTTCTTCCACATGGATTTTGGAGGAGATGCTCTGACCCACCACTACCCCCACAACCACCAACAAAAAATCCCACAAAAATGAGTAGCTAGAAATGATGGGCATTTATTATCTTAGAGCTCTGGAGACTAGAAGTCTAATGTCAAGGTATCAGCAGGGTTGGTTTCTGCTGGGGGTTATGGGAAGAATTGGTTCCAAGCTCTCTATACACTTTTTTTAGCCTCATTGCTGCTGCAGTATGAACATTTGTGGCTCCTCATCAGAATCCTATTGTGACACAATTAGGTCGTGAGGTCTTTGGGAAGTGATGATACCATGAATATAGAACCCGCATGAGTGAGATTTAGCATCTTATAAAAGAAGTCCCAGAAAGTGAATGACCTTGCTCCCTCTATTCTAGCAAGAAGGCATTTTTTTCAAATCATGAAGCAGGCTCTCACCAGACACAACATGTACTGCTGAAGATCACTGGTGGCTCACACCTGCAATCCTAGTTACTCATGAGAGCCATAGTTCAAAGCCAGCATGAGAAGAAAAGTCTATGAAATTCTTTTCTTCATTAACTAGCCCAAAAGAAGTGGAGTTGTAGCTCCTATGGCAAATTACCTTTCTCGATCAAAAAAAGCTAAGTAATATCTAAGAGCCACCACTACCACCACACACACACACACACACACACACACACACACACACACACACACACACACACACACACACACACACAACTCCTGCCACCTTGATTATAGACTCCCTAACCCCCAGAGCTGTGAGAAATTACTTTCTATTGATTATAATCCACCCAATGGAAGTTGTTTGGTGATGGCAACCTAAATGCCACTAAACAAGCTGGCGATTTGTGACATTCTTTGGCTTGTAGAAACATCATCCAGATCTCTATGTTCATCTTTTCCTGGGCTTCTGCCAGTGTGCCTATGTCCAAACTTTCCCATTTAATCAGGACATTGGTTATATTGGATCAGAGCCCCCCCCCCTTACTCTAGTGTGACCTCATCCTAACTAATTATAATTGCAATGATCTTGTTTCCAAACAAAACATGTTCTGAGGTGCTGAGTGTATTTTAGCCTGTGAATTTATTTGGGGGAGGGGGAAGGTGATACAGTTCAACCCATAATAATCAGTAACCAAAGTTCCATGCATCACTCTCACAAGCACTTTGTGTGAGCTCAAGTGCCCTACCATTAAAGATCACAACATTCTTTTTTGATGGCATCTCTCTCTCTTTTATGTCTTTCTTGTTCCTTACTAACACTGAAGTCTGATATTAATGGAAAAACCATTAAAAAGAAAACTATTATCCTATGAGGTAAAGTAAATGCACTCAACTGTAAAAGGAAACCTTATCGATCAATTTCAGTTAAACCTTGCTTGTCTGACACTTTGCAGCTAAGGAATGTGTTTTTATTGCCTGGCCAGATAGTTCAGATTTTCCGGTCAGTCTTAGTAAAGACCCTTTTTTATAACATTGATAAAATTTTACCACAGAGCTATGAAAACAAAATTAGATTTCATAACTCACATCAAGTCTTGAAGGGGCTGCCTCCATAAATTTTACAAACCCTTATCAAGCGTTCATGCACCTATTCTGGTAATTTCTTGAACTAACACATCTACTGAACTTCATAGATACATAAATGTATAGCAAAAAATATGCATATATCAGGCATGTATGTCTTTTCACATGTGTGTGTCCATATAATTATTTTCCTTTCTTTCCATCTTCCTTACAGGAAATCTTAAGTGCCTAAATGCTAAGTGCGTAATGGGCAGTTGGATACTTCGTTTGGTTATTTTTGTGTTCATTATTGTTTGTGTGTATGTGTTAGTTTTTGTTTTATTTACATGGAACAGGGATCTACGTGTTTTTTGAAATTCTCTTGGCATTGCAACCCCACAGAAATACAGAGAGGAGGAATTCAACTGTCTTCCACACTTATGTGAGGCCTCAAACTGAAATTATATCAGTATGGTAGAGGCTAGAGGATTGGATTTACAGAATTTCATTCCAGTCTGCTGTTCAGGAACTACACACCTCAGAGTCATAGTGGAGCTGTAGTTAAACAGCCTTTTCTGCTTTTCAGAGACAAGAAACACTTCTCCAAATTATGCAACTGAAATAAATGCAAGTCACCCTATATTTTTAAGATATATCCTAGATAGCTATACAGTTTAGTTTCAAATGTTCTTTGAGGAATACATATACAAAGTGATGTGAAATTGCTTATAAATGAATGGACAGTATTTAAAGTATCAGCAGATCATTATGAAATAATTTTGATATATATCTTGGTTAAAAATCTTTCACAAAATGCTACAGAAAAAGTATGTTTTTTTTAAATGCAGTTTTAGTATTTTTTTTAAAGAATACTATTTCATGGGGTTGGAAGAACTACCTGAAAAGCATGTGGAACTTTTCATATAAAGAAATCTCATAGAAAGGAAAATATTTCTAGTTTCCGTACTCTCTAAAGTTTGAGGGAATGGAGGACTCATATTTGTCAAATGGAAGATTTCAACTTTTCCCGTTACCTTATTATTTTTGTCAAAAACAATAAGCAACAAAGGTTTCCTCACTTTTTCAAGGGTGTTGCATCTAATAACCTTAAATGTGGGAAGAGAAAGAAATATAAACTTCCTCAGTCTGTGCTGTTAATTTCAAGCATTCCTTGGAGAAAACTTTTATACCTGGAAGGAGAGAAGCTAATTAAATTGACATTTCTCACAATCACAAAGCTATTTTACTTGCTATTCTTATGGGCAGAAGGAATACATGCTGTTTTTCTTTTGTCTGTCACAGAACAATAGGGAAGAAACTGGCACAGCCCAGGCAGCTGGGGACCAAAACTCAATAGAACAGTGACTGTGAACTGCAGAGCTTGAGTGTGGAAATTGCTCCTATTTGGTTGTGGCAAAAGATAAGTGGGGTGTCTTGATTTGGAACCCCCAGCCATCTCACTGCTGCACATTTACTACACAGAGCATTATTAAAGATTGTAAATACTGGCAAATGCTCAGATGCCTTCTGATTATTTTATTTCCAGCCATGTTTCTGTTATGACTTCGTTAATTTGATCAAAGTTTGCCAAATGCCTGACCTCTTTAAAATGACTAGAATTTTAGTAGATTATGAGTTAACTTCACTGTGACTGGCTAGAATTCTCAGATTAGTTAAGCACACTAAACTGGGAGCCAGAAGTTGCCCTACAGGATGCTGTGTCTATTCTTTGCCTTGATACCAGAACACAGCACGGAGTCTGGAACACAGTAGGTGCTCATTAAATCTTCGTTAAATACCAAATGAAGAGCTAAGTTTCAACTCTGACTGTGCTTCTTACTACCCATGGGACATATCTATTTTCTCATCTGTGAAATCAGAATAGTAATATATCCCTCTAGCTCCCAAAGGTTTTTTTTTTAACATCAGATAAATCACAAAAGCACTTTTCCTTTTTAAAGAATAGTATTCAAAATTAGGCATATGTATCATAAGTAGGAAAACTACTATTTTTCTCCCTTTAGTTCTTAGCCGGGATGAACTTCATAACAAAAGACAGATTTACAAGAAGAAAGCAAATAGAAGGTTATTAGTATGTAGTTCTCATGTGAACACAGGGTATGCCACCAAGAAGACAAAATCTCAGAAAGGTGACCTAGATTTCACACTTAAATCCGATCTCCAATTTTAAAATGAATAGGGAAGGGCTTGGAACACCAGGTGAGGGGGAGGTGATCAGAGATAAATGGGAAGAATAATGGATTTAAATGTTAGGATCTCCATTGACAAAGGATTTACAGTTGCTGCACACAGTGGTGAATACCTATAGTTCCGTCCATGGAAACTGAGATGAGCGGTCACTTGAGACCAGTAATTCAAGACCAGCCTGGGCAACTTAGCAAGTATCTCTCCCACAACATACAAATTGTCTTTGAGATTTAAAATCTTTGAGCCAGGCGCCAGTGGTTCTCGCCTATAATCCTAGTTACTCAAGAGGCTGAGATTTGAGGATCATGATTCAAAGCCAGCCTGGGCATGTTAGTCTGAGAGACTCTTATCTCCAATTAACCACCAGAAAACAGAAAGTGGTGCTGTGGCTGAACTGGTAGAATGCTAGCCTTGAGCTAAAGAGCTCAGGGACAGTGCCCAGGCTGAGTTCAAGTTCCATGATCATCAACAAACCAACCAACCAACCAACCAATCAACTTTCTTTTAGTCATTCAGAGAGAAAGAATTCCTGAGAAATGATGATTTCCTTTGCAGATGTAAATTTATGAAAGTGTAATACCTACCCTGTTTTCAGACCTGTAGTTTTTCAAAACAATGAGCTCAAAATACTCCTTTTGCTGAAGAGGTGAATTTTGATGTAGCATATGCTGATCCCTATAGCTTTCATGCAAACATTATTGTAGTGGGAAAAAAAAGATAAAAAAAAGCTTTGTTTTTGTTGCTGTTGTTTTCTTTTAGTGCTGGGAACTGAACCTGGGGCCTGCCCATGTGTACATTCTACCACTGAGTTATACCCTCAGCCCAGAAGACACACACTTAGAATTTAATACGGGCATAGTACTTTAATGCTAAGAAGGAGATTGCTTAGCTGCTAAGTCTGAGGGATCACTGTAACCTAGGCTTTAATGCATTATACTTCAGGCTTTTTTAAATTTATATGTACAATCAAAGACTTGTCAGAGGTATGTAGTTGAAGGTGGTAGTAGCAGTGGGGTGTGTGTAGGTGTGTTTGGTGAGGATACATGACACTGGAGAGAAGGGGCTTCTGAGATTGGATAGGAAAGAGGGAAAGGTGGAGGCTATTAAAACTACTCCCTAATTTAAAGGGTATTGGTAACCTACTACCAATAGCTATGAGCATACGACCATATGCTCATTGAACTGATCTCCAAGAAATGGAAGCAAGACTTTTTTTTTGGCCAGTCCTGGGCTTAAGCTCAGGGCCTGAGCACTGTCCTTGGATTTTACTCAAGGCTAGAACTCTACCACTTGAGCCTCAGCACCACTTCTGGCTTTTTCTAAGTATGTGGTACCAAGGAATCGAACCCGGGTCTTCATGCATGCTAAGCAAGCACTCTACCACTAGGCCAAACTCCCGGCCTGAAGCAAGACTTTAAAAAAAAAAATTGTACTGTTTGCTGTTATTTATTTTCATTTCTTTTTTTTTCCAGTTTGGTTTATTCTCTGTTGTTACTGTTTTTATTTCTGTACCCTTTGTCTTGTATAAAAGTTTACCTTGCCGGGCTAGGTGGTTCACATCTGTAATCCTAGCTACTCAGGAGGCTGAAATCTGAGAATCAAGGTTCAAAGCCAGCCCTGGCACCCAAAGAACCTGAGAGTCTTATCTCCAGTTAACCTCTAGAAAATGGAAACTGGAGTTGTGGCTTAAGGGTAGGGTAGTAGCTTTGATCTGAAAACTCAGGGACAGCACCCTGGCCGAGTTCAAATACCATGACCCACAAAAAAGAGTTTATCTGATTTGTGGAAGGGAAGAGGAATCAGAAGATCAGAGGGACAAAAGGGAATCCAATTTAACACTGATATCTACTAGATACTATGTTGGAAATGAACTTTAAAACGAGGGGGAGGGAGATCAAGAGAGGAAAAGTGGGTGAAAATTAGGAAAAGGGTAGGGTAGCACTGTTCAAAAAGAAGTCCACTCATTACCTGACTTACATCACCTTTACAATAAAATTTAAATTAAAAATAAAACCTATGATATGCCAGCACTACTCTGGGTACAGGAAAGGGTTGTAAGGGATCCTGGCACGGGATCCATCTTACTTTAGTCTGGATCTTCCTTTTTTACTCTTCTTTCTTTTTAAAGTGGTAGTATTTACCCAGTGCCATTGTATCTTAGAATGTGTACCCTGTTCTTTTGACTTACTGTCATTAGAGGTGTGTGTCCTCATACAGGATGTTGAGATCTTTGTCATTCTCTTCCCTCTTTCTCTACTTCCTGGTTGCTAGGAGATGAATATCAGTGCTCTGTGCCAAGCATTCTTTGCCATGGCATTTTACCTTTCTATAAACCTCCAAACAGTGGAGCTAACCATTGTGAACTGAAACCTCTGAAATCATGAACCAAAATAAATAGAAGATAGCTGGTCAAGTCGATATCAAAATGTATGTTGTTGATAAATATATTCTTTAAGTTAGTAAATAAGTGAATGGAAATGTAAAACACACATCATTTGCAGAAGATAATAAGTGCAGGTTGCTACTTCGGTAGTAGCAGTCCTTGGCAAAGTTTGGGGAAGATGGCCAT